>NC_136517.1:77209855-77284855 GCF_053919585.1 Euprymna scolopes | reverse complement strand
ATACACGTTATACACATAAAGTCACGTCCATGTGGTTATGAATTATCTCCTTTGAACTGTTGGACGTTATCGGTTTTCCTCCCAATGGATGCTGAACACGTTTCAACGTGGCAGAACCGGATGGCGATTAGTGCTACCGGAAACGGCTGGGGACCGGAAACGAGTCAGCTTATTATGAACGAAACATTTGATTGTTTGTTCGCTATTTTATTGGCAATTCTAGTTTCGTTTTGTGACTATTATTTTGTGAAAATGCTTTCTTTCAACATTTTAGCTATAAACGATTATTTCAGCATGTACCTACGCGTAAGTTATTTATAGCTAAATGGCTTCTTTCTAATTATTTATTTTCGGAATTGATACTCTAATTCAGGGGTAGCCACTCTGCGGCGCATGTACCGGTGCCCGGAAAACTCGTCCCGGGAAAACTCGTCTCCGGAAAACTCGTCTCCGGAAAACTCGTCTCCGGAAAACTCGTCTCCGGAAAACTCGCCCCCGGAAAACTCGTCCCCTTTCGCTAGGTAGGAAAACTGGTCCCTTATTGAATAAATATCGATCGAAAACACATTTTATGATCGTTCTTGAAGGAGATATTGTTTTTTAAAACAGACTATAGCCCCCATAATATTTTTTAAAAATATTTTTACTTGTTTAATGTTTTTTTTGTTTTTTTTTTTAAATAAAATCGATTTTCTAAGTGTCCGTTTTCTACCTAACTGGCTTAGTTCTTAGTGGTTTCACTTATTTTATTTAATGTTTATTATGTTCATACAAAGTTAATTACAAATTTTTTTTGTTCTTATTTTAACGATGTTTTTTGGAGTCATAAAAACAATAATAAAAAACAAAACCCAAAATTTAAAAAACAGGGAGCGATTCGATTCTTCGTTACTTTTTTGTTTTGGTTTTTTAATTATGATAGTTTTTGTTGTTGTTATGTTTTTGTTTTCTCTCATACCAAATGCACTCATGCGTTATTTAAAATTATAATTTTATCAATTATCAACATTTATTGTCGTCCTGTCAAATTTTGCAAAAATTAACTAATAAATTAAAAGCGAAATATTTTTTTGGCGCGAGAGATGCCATGAGCTAACAATCTCTCGTTAACTCATTTTTAATTATTTTAATTTTTACTTCAAAATTCTAAAATCAATCATTAAGAGAAAAAGTAATCACTAAATAAATTTATCAATCAATTTTATGGAAAACTCCGCTATCGTTTATCAAGAATCTTTTTAATTTCATTTTTTGTCGGTTGTTTTTCGGAGGGAGATATAGTTTTTACCCCCCCCCCCCTTCTCTCTAAATTATATTTTAAAAAATATTAAAATTTATTATTTTCTTTTTAAAACCAAATCTCCCTCAGCAATTTCTTTAATTTTCTATTTTTTAGCGATTATCAAGACACCTAAGATGTGATATACCGGACATTATTTCTCGTTCTAACGTAACACTCGACATGTTTTTTGTTTGTTTTCTGTGTTTTTTTTTCTTTACCGAATAAACGATTCCAAATAAATTAAACAACATAGTCGGCGAGGTAGAAAAATCGATTTTACCCTTTTATAAACAACAGTAAATAAGTAAATTCTTTTTATATTAATATAAAAAATATGCCGTCTTGTTTATGAACATAATAAACGCTTTAAAATAAATGAAACCACTAAGAACTTAGCCAGTTAGGTAGAAAACGGACACTTAGAAAATCGATTTTATTTTAAAAAAAACCCATTAAACAAGTAAAAATATTAAAAAAAAATATTATGGGGACTATAGTCTATTTTAAAAAACAATATCTCTTTCAAGAACGATCATAAAATGTGTTTTCAATCGATATTTATTCAATAAGGGATCAGTTTTCCTACCTAGCAAAAGGGGACGAGTTTTCCGGGGTCGAGTTTTCCGGAGACGAGTTTTCCCAAGACGAGTTTTCCCGGGACGAGTTTTCCTAAATTCATAGTTTTAACCCTCCTCTCTTCAAATTATATTTTAAAAAATATTAAAATTTATTATTTTCTTTTTAAAACCAAATCTCCCTCAGCAATTTCTTTAATTTCCTATTTTTTAGCGATTATCAAGACCCCTAAGATATGATATACCGGACATTATTTCTCGTTCTCACGTAACACTCGACATGTTTTTTGTTTGTTTGCTGTGTTTTTTTTCTTGACCGAATAAACGATTCCAAATAAATTAAACAACATAGTCGGCGAGGTAGAAAAATCGATTTTACCCTTTTATAAACAACAGTAAATAAGTAAATTCTTTTTATATTAATATAAAAAAATAAGCGGTCTCGTTTATGAACATAATAAACGCTTTAAAATAAATGAAACCACTAAGAACTTAGCCAGTTAGGTAGAAAACGGACACTTAGAAAATCGATTTTATTAAAAAAAACAATAACATAAAACAAATAAAAATATTTTTTTTTAAATATTATGGGGACTATTGTCTATTTTAAAAAACAATATCTCCTTCAAGAACGATCATAAAATGTGTTTTCAATCGATATTTATTCAATAAGGGACCAGTTTTCCTACCTAGCGAAAGGGGACGAGTTTTCCGGAGACGAGTTTTCCGGAGACGAGTTTTCCGGAGACGAGTTTTCCGGAGACGAGTTTTCCTAAATTCCATGTTCCATAAGTGGTGTATTGGATGCATACAAGCGGCTCATTGGATCGTTTTGATGATGACAATAAACTTCTAATTTATTCAGTGATATATATTTCTTGTACGTTATTTGTAATATTGTCCTGTTTCTTTTAAAACCTAATTTTTTTAAACTACTTGCAGTTCAGCCCGTCTTTTTTTGGCTCTATGTACTGTTCATAACTTTAAGTGCATATATATATATATATATATATATATATATATATATATATATATATATATATATATATATATAAAAGTTTGACTCATGTACAGGTTACATACATCTAAAATTTCAAATGTTTAAACACAAAATTGGCTGAATAGTTTGCTAGAGGCCGCAAAAGTCACATCTTTTAAACTTTGATCCCTTGAGAGCCAGATTTTCGGCCAAACGCCAATTAAAAAGCTTGCCTTATGTCTGAATACACTTTATGTAAAATTTCAAATGATTAGGCCAAAAATTGACTGAGTAATTTGGTAGAGACCGCAGTGGTAAAAAAATTTTCAAACTTTAATCGCAATTTTGACTTCCTTAACATTTATTATTTTGGCCCAAATTAAATTAAAAAGTTTGTTCCATATCTAAATAACCTACATCTAAAATTTTAAGTGTTTAGACCCAAAATTGGCGGAGGAGTTTGGTAGAGTTTTCAAAGGTCAAATCGCTGAACTTTGCCTCCTTGACAGTCAAATTTTTGGCCTAAAACCGATTAAAAAGATTTTCCCAAATCTCAATACCCTTTCTGTCAAATCTCGAGTCTGTAGACTGAAAATTGACAGAGTAGTTTAGTAGGAAAATGTACACACACAGACACACACAGAGACACTTTCACTTTTATAGATTGTAAAGCCAGATTGATCTACAATTTTGAGTTTGACAAATCTGAGTTTACAGTATGCTAGAAACCGCAAAGGTAAAATCTCTGTATGGTTTTCTCTTGCCGAATTGTCATCCAATAACTACTGTTTTGATATTTTAAAACATTTACGTAACAATATAGTGGTTTATTGCGTTTGTCAGATATTTACAGAGATGGCGACATTGCGCACAACTGTTAGGCTTGTTAGAATGACACATATAAAATGAGATTACATTATTTGTAAACATCTATTTTTTATTATTTGCAGTTTTTTTTTTTACCTTCACAGTGAGAATAAAAACGTGAGCAAGAGAAAGGCAGGAAGTGATAGTAAGCGTCGATTTAATCAACTATGGGAGAATGAATTTTTATTTTTTGCAAGTATTTCAGAAGAAACAATGTGAATCGTTTGTGAATACATTTTCTCGGATAACAGTACTTATGATCTGAGCAAACACTATAAAAAGCACCAAGCTGAAACAGAAAAATAAAACATGTTCGTTCCTGGCTCTGAGTTATGAAAAGAATATGTGGTAAAGAAAAAGAAGAAACATTTGTTACTAAAGAAAAGGTCTGATAGTTTAGCGATGCTCGAAGTATCCTATAAAATTTATAGATAGTTTATGTATGAAAGCAAAAGCGTAGTCTCCAAAAATTTGCAACACGTGTTGGTAATAAATGTACAGAAGAAAAAGTAAACGAAATTGCTTTGTCAAACGCGCGTCGTGATCGTCTTTCGTAGGGAATTCTCTTGGCGCAGATCTGCTTCAGCGTCGATCTCATTGGTTGATATCACGCTGGAAGTGAAAAAATTTTCATGCACACGAAAGAAAGACAAACTCAGATGCCTCTATTCTACGGGTTAATTCAACTAAAATTTACAAAATATAACTTATATACAATGTCTAATATAATATTAATTTCTTACAAAACACACTATTGAATCTTACTCTCCGCATTTTGCGGTGGCGACGGTCGAGGAAGAGGGGTGTAACGACGTCTCTTTTATTAGAGTTAAATTCTCTCGAGATCCAGCTCAACTCTCTGATTTTGGCCCGGGCATTCGCTTATATAGCCGGGTGATAGGTAGGGTAGGTTATTCCCTAAACCCAATCACTAATTAACACGTCATTCCGGGGAACTGCCGATCCAATGCATGTGTGCTGGTGAGTCTGTGACTGCTCGCAGGTTTCAGTTCTCACGAACAGAGAGGTCAACCCCTTGACCTCTCGCACGATAAATAGAGAGGTCAACCTCTTGATCTTTCGTCTGGCCCCAGAACCGAAATCATATTCATGATGATTTCAAAACGCCATTTGTCACTTTTTCCCAACAATAAAAAGTATATATCTGTTTTACAAAACACAATAAATTCATAACTTAACTCTTCTTTTCAGCCAGTTTACCCGCCGCTGCCAGGGCACCCAATAATGCTTAACAGTTAATTCCAGCATAGTTGCCCGGCCTTACTCAGAGTTTCGGGGGTTTAACCTTCCCCCAATAGGGGAGCTCTACCGCTCACAGAGACGGTTATACCACATGTTGCCCAATTAAGCATTTTTCTACGAGGAATTGAAGATAATTTCAAAGCCTTTGAAAGACTTAATTGCGTTGAATCACTTCAGGAATAAACAAAAGGATCAGACATATTTGAAAAAAGTAAAGCAATTTGATCTAAGTAAGCTTTTACGTGTATTGATAGTGCACTGTCGATGATCAGTAAATTTGCTGGGGCCGTAGATTTGTTGAACGGTTTTTAGGTTGTCCTCTCCTACAGTATCATTGCATTACCAACTTTGATAAAACAGTAACAGTTTCTGTTTGCTTTCCTTTTTCTGTCTTTTTTTTCCATTTGCGATATGTGAGTTAAGTTCCTAAGTTTCAAATTCTTCCATTAATGTCATGGGAATAAAATTCGTTTCTGAAAGAGAGGTTTTATCTGCCATTTAAATTATCTCTTTGAATTCGGTAGCAAAACCAGCATGCTTCAAAAAGATGGAGTTTCTTCTGAGAGAAAAAAAACCCTAATAGGTTCATCTGTAGTAAGTGATAATTACTGCTGGTTGTAAGATTTGAACCCGGTCACAAAACCACCGATGGTCTCGTAGGCTAGCATCTTTTCTCCAAGCCATCAGCAATCAACACAAGAATTAAAATGAAATTAAGTTATGTTTTCACTTTAATAAGAACGTGAATTTATGAGGTGAATTTATTCGACACAATATGATTCAACTCAAAAAAATGAATAAAAGCTAACGTGAATTAAGATTAAAGTTAAGGTGTTATTGTGGACCCTCACCCCTTTTAAAAAACCTTGTTAAACTTTGTGACATATTTACATTCTATGGAGGTCAGGCGCGAACAAACACCCAATAATTTTATTATACCATATTTCTTCAAACTGAAACATAATTATCAAAGTATACTTATGCAAATAGATATGAAAAGTCTTTGTTAAAGTTTGTGTCATATTTCCATGGGGTACAGGCGCGAATGCAGACCCCACAATTTTATTATACCATCCCTATTTAAGTTGAAACATACTTATAAAAGTATTCTTATGTACATCTATATCAAAAACCCTTGTAAACGTTTTTTTTTCATTTTTTATTTCCATACTTTGTGGGCCAGGCGCGAATGCAGACCCCATAATTTTAATTAACCACCGTTCTGCCAGATCAAACATACCCATTCCTGATCCTCGATACATTAAAATAGTCAACTATATAGGAGCCTATTCGTGACCACACACACACACACACACACACACACACACACACACACACACACACACACACTCTCTCTCTCTCTCTCTCTCTCTCTCTCTCTCACACACACACACAGACGTTCAGCTTTATATTATATATATATATATATATATATATATATATATATATATATATAGTAATATGATAAATGTTCCAAGTGAATGCAAAATTAAAAAAAATTTATGACGCCTGTATTGCATTTAAAATTTTCAACATGTAATGGTACCAGTTGTAAAGTGTATAAACCAAATAAGGGGCAGCGGTTTAAACAGAAGACAATTCATAGAATAATATGAATTGCTAGATGAGGAATATGGTGATATTATCAATAACCGTAAGGTGCGTTGGCTCTTTAAAACGACAAGTTCTAAAACGGTTCGGGAAGCTGAGACACATTGTCTACGATTCTTAGCAGAAAAAGATGAATTGCCCGAGATAAGCGCCCTTTTGTGTCATCATCATCATCATCATCATCATCATCATCATCATCATCATCATCATCATCATCGGCGGTCACTCGTGTCCGAGTAACACTGTCCTCCGTTGTGGCTTCTGTGGGTCCTCAGGTGAGCATAGAGCCCAATCCTAAGCCCAATTTTTCTTGTGCAATTTGGGCAGATAAAGGTAGTGGTGGTGGGGTGGGGGTGGGTGTGTCTGGTTGATAATCTGTCCTTTCTGTGCTTGCGTTTATCCTCAGCAGCTTGATTTAGGTCACTATACTATAAAGCGCAGCACCTTCGTGGACAGCGCTCCTCCATGCCAACCTGCTCCCAGCCACGTCCTCCCATGTCTCAAGGTCCATGTGAAACCGCTTTAGATTTGCTTTGATGTTGTCCTTATACCTCATCTTTTGGCCACCCTGGGCACGCTTTCCCTCAACAAGCTGAGAGTAGAAAATCTGTTTTGGGAGGCGGAGATCCGGCATTCGGACAACATGACCAGTCCATCTGAGCTGGCGTTGAGCAACAGTAGCGGTGATAGTGGGAATGTCAGCCTCACTCAGGACGCTGGTGTTGGTGCGTCGGTCCTTCCAACTAATTCTGAGGATTTTTCGGAGGCATCTTTGGTGGTACGTCTCCAGGGTTTTTACGTGCCTCCTGTATGTGATCCAGGTCTCCGATCCATAGAGAAGAGTGGGCAGCAAGACAGCTTTATATACCATGATTTTGGTCTTTGTCAGAAGGTCACGATTCTCAAATACTCTCTTCCTTAGCCTTGAGAAAGCCCCACTAGCACAGCTGAGATGGTGTTGTATTTCATCATCTATGTTGGCTTTTGATGATAGGATGCTGCCTAGGTATGGGAAGTGGTCCACATTTTCCAGTCTAGCGTTGTCGATGGAGATGTTTGGGGGTGAGACTGGAGTACTGTTTGGTGGTGATTGATGGAGGATTTGGGTTTTTTTTATATTAATTGTTAGTCCTAGCTGTTTGTACGCCCTCGTGAAGGCAACCAGTGTACACTGTAGGTCCTCTTCTGAGAGGGCTACAAGGGCGTTATCATCTGCATACTGTAGCTCCATAATGGATATGGTGTTCGTTCGACCTTTGGCCCTAAATCTGTTGATGTTAAAAAAGTCGCCCGTCAGTTCTGTACATAATCCGAACTCCATGGGGAAGATGTTTGTCCGTGAGATGGAGGATAGCAGTAATGAAGATGGAGAACAGGGTTGGGGCAATGACACATCCCTGTTTCACTCCCGTGTCAACCCTGAAGAGCTCTGTTTCATCTCAACTACTACTGAGGACTGTAGCTGACATATTGTCATGTAGCAGTCTCAGTACCCGAATGTACCTCTCTGGGCATCCAAACCTTGCAAGAACCAGCCAAAGGGCTTGACGGTTCACAGAGTCAAAGGCTTTAGTAAGGTCTATAAAAGCCATGTATAATGGTAAATTTTGCTCCCTGCACTTTTCTTGGAGTTGACAAGCAGTGAAGATCATGTCCATCGTGCCTCTGTTTGGTCGAAAGCCACTTTGGGATTCGGGAAGGATGGTTTCTGCAAGGGGTGTAAGCCTGTTGGCCAAAACCCGAGCTAGGGCTTTCCCTGTGGTAGAGAGGAGAGAAATGCCCCGGTAGTTCCCACAGTTTGCCTTGTCTCCCTTCTTAAAGATGGAGACAACTAGGGCATCTCTAAGTTGTGCAGGGATTTTCTCTTGTTCCCATATTTTGAGCAGCAGGGCATGGATGTGTCTGAGAAGATCAGGCCCGCCTTTCTTCAGGATTTCTGCTGGGATGCCGTCAGAACCAGCCGCCTTATTGTTTTTCATCTTCCTAATTGCATCCCGCACCTCTTCCAGACTGGGTGGTTCTCCCATGCTCTCAATTATGGGCTGTTGGGGGAGTTTTTCAAGGGCCTCCATCTCTGGAGTGGTGTCCCTGTTCAGAAGATCCTCGTAATGCTCTTTCCATCTATTTGTTTTTTCTCCTTTTCCTTTCAGCAGCGTGAGCACATCCTTAGACCGAAGGGGGGTCAGAGAACGGTAACTGGGGCCGTATACCACTTTTGTGGCTTCAAAGAATCGTCTGGTGTCCCCAGAGTCAGCAAACTGCTGGATCTCCTGAGCCTTCTTCATCCACCAGCTTCCTGACAGTCGATTGGACAGCCGCTTTAGCCTTGGCATGGGCAGCTCTTTTAACCTTGCAATTGATGTTATTCTGCCAGGTGATAAAAGTTTGCCTCTTGATGTCTATAAGCTGTTGGATTTCGGTATCGTTTTCATCGTACCAATCCTGATGTTTCCGCTTTTTCTGCCCTAGGATGCTTATACTGGAGTCCATGATGGAAGAAGACAGCTTGTCCCAGTGTTCTTCAGTGTCATGCGGATACTGCTTGGGCAGGTCCGCGCTAAGAGCCGCCTGGAGGTGTTGTTGGTAGGTGATATCGCCCAGCTGCTCGATGTTGAGCTTTGGTCGGCTCTGTCTTTTTTGCATCCTTTGCTTCCGCATTAAATGGATAGACATGATGGAGCGAATAAGACGGTGGTCGGTCCAACAATTGTCTGTACTGGTCATTGCCCTGGTGTTCAGCACATCACAGCGGTCTTTGGCACGGACAATGACATAGTCAATGAGGTGCCTGATTTTACTTCGGGGGTGCATCCATGATGTTTTGAATGCGTTTTTTTGTCGGAAAAGTGTGTTCGTGATTATCAGGTTATGTTCTGAGCACTTTGTCAGTAGGAGTGTACCATTTGAGTTAATGTTCCCAACTTCTCTTCCAAGCGTTCCTCTCCAGTGCTGATGGTCTCGTCCCACTCTGGCATTGAAGTCCCCAAGTAGGATTATCTTGTCCCCCTTGGGAGCCCCGGATAAAATAGTGTCAAGGTCAGCATAAAAGGTCTCCTTTATTTCATCATGTGCATCAAGAGTTGGAGCATACGCACTAATCACAGTGGCCATTTGGCTGCCCGCAAGCATCAGGCGCATGGTCATTAGGCGTTCATTGATGCCCACAGGGGGCTCATTGAGGTGGCGGATGAGGCTGTTCTTTATAGCAAAGCCCACGCCATGGATACGTGGCTCTTCTGCAGGCCTTCCTTTCCAAAAGAAGGTGTACCCACCTTTTTCCTCCCTCAGCTGCCCATCGTCAGCCAGTCGGGTTTCAGAGAGCGCAGCTATGTCAATCTGGAACCTCCTTAGCTCTCTTGAGATAATGGCAGTTCTTCTTTCAGGTCGATCACTTGTTTTGTTGTCCATGAGGGTCCTCACATTCCAGGTTCCAAAAAATAGGCGTAAATTTTCTTTCTTTTTTCGACCGCGTGGTGGTGATCCCTCTGGATGCAGTAGTCCAGACGGGTTTTTTTGAGGCAGGCTATTTTTAGGGGTACCTTTTCTAACCCCCCTCCTCTACTGGGGTGAGCAGAGTGGATCCTAAACAGGGCTGCTCAGTCATGGATGCAGCTGCCGAAAAACTCTTTCTGCCTCGGTCCGTGAGGTTAGCGACTGAATCTGGCACCCACCTGGCACATAGGCATGTGCCAGGTTGCAGCTAGGAGCTGCCAGATTACACTGTCCTGCTCCCGTCACCACTTCCTGGTCGCCACAGGACTTTTTCTATCCGGGAATTAAGGGAGAGCTCTCTCTGCCTAGGTCCGGGAGCTTAATGACTAAAACTGTCACAAGACTTTTCCATCCATGATGTAGAGTAGGATGTGTTCCCTTTCGGGAGAACGCCTGCGCGTGATGTCTTTTAACGTGGGGTGACTGATGCGCCTGCAGCCACCACACGGCCCCTTGGCAGAGGAGGGCCTAATTCCAATGGCATGGAGAACCACGACGACTGGAGACTCTCTTCTGTTGCAGCCTTCATCCGCCTTCAGTGCCGTTGTGTCATTATTGTCATCATCCGCCGCATCAGCCGTTGAGGTCTTTTGGATCACTCTTTGTCTGGAACCTCCCCTTCAACCTTACTGCCATGGGTGGCCCTACCAGGAGCCTAGGCTCCGGACGGCATCGCTCTCAGGTTCATCGGAACACACAAGGTTCTCCACCATGACAAGGTGGTGATCCAGGGAACCCTTTTGTGTATCACCTTTCACACACACATTTAAAAATTGAAATCTTCCGATCATCAAACCTAGTTATAAACGATTAATTTTATGTCGCTAAGAGAAATACTTCCAACTTTGCTCATTTTTAAATGAACTGTTCCGAAATCAAGTTTAGTCATCAGGTTAACCAAAGCAGTACAATTAATTGTATTCAATTATTTGGACTATCACCTCATCTTCTAGTTGTTGTTTTTACGACGTTTCGGCCCATTATTCCTCTAGTCTTCGTCAGGTTAACCGCGGCGGGATAGGAATGTCGAATTCTCCAACTACATTCACAGCAATTACAGCCTTCAATAGTTGTCATCTCACCACGGTTTGACCAACTAATTCTCTACCCGGCTTTGGGTTGTCTACGATTCCAGGTGAGCATTATCTAGAGGTAGCGGTTTCAATCGCACCCAAAGCTGACTAGAGGATTTGTTGGCCAAACCGTGTTGAGATGACAACAACTATTGAAGGCAGTAATCATATTTTAGTCAATTAAAACAGTACAATTTGACATAATTATATTTCTCAAAGTGATATTTCTTTATCGATTTTAATAATATTTACTCGACAATTATTACCTTGGATTTATTTTATGTAATGTACATTTTGTTACAATTTAAAAGCATTATCTTTCATCTAGCAATTAATGATATAGATATAAAATTTTCAATGATTTTTTTAAAAAGTGCAACAGAATGTACATTACATAAAATAAATCCAAGGTAATTTTTTGATTCAATTTAAATTAAATTTTTATACCTTACTTTGTAAAATTTATAAAAGTGCACTTTGAAGATAAATAAATTTCAAATTGAATCTTGTACCTTTATTTTTAAAGCCTTTTTTTTTTACTCGGTGGTCATCACTTATCAAGCCACTCAGGGATAAGGGTTATTGCAAGTACATTACGTTAGTGTGGAGATTTGATGAAGTGTTTACTTAAGGGGGCGGTTCATTAGGAATTTGTTAACGTTGGACTTGAAGACATCCAAGTTGTAGTCAGGTGGGAAACAGGCAGACGGAACAGAGTTCCACAGGCGTGCAGTTCTAAGAAAGAAGCTTTGTTCATGGAATCCACGTTTTGATTTAGGCACAGATAAAAAGTGGGGAAAATTTTTCACAGTGGATTCAGCTAGACGGGTGTTTTTCGTGAAAGATTGGTGAGGGGGGACCAAAGATTGGAGTTCAGACGAGCACCTACCATGGAAATAATGATAAAACAAGGATAGGCTCGCAACGTCTCTTCTGTGGGAGAGAGGTTGCAGGGTAAAGAAAAGGGCATTCCCCACTAAGCCACGAAGTCTATTTTGTACACTGTCAAGGCAGGATAGGCTGTTTTTAGCAGCTCCTGCCCAGATATGGCAGCAGTATTCCATCCTTGGACGTATTTGGCTTTTATATAGATAGAGAATTGCATCAGTAGTGAGATATGTTCTGGAGCGGTAGAAGGATCCCACCATCTTTCCAGCGACCTTGGCAACAGACTTGATGTACATGTTCCATTTCAGATCAGGAGTAAAGGACAAACCCAGAAGCTTGCCAAAACGCGGGGTTTCTCCTAGACGAGAGCCATCCATTTCAGTTGATGCCAGATGGGGATGAGAGCATTGATGATGTAAAGATAGGAGTTTGGTTTTAGATGCATTAAAGGTAATCAGCCATGTCTTCCCCCACTGAACCACGCACTCGAGATCAGAGGAGAGAGAATCAGAGAGAACTTTGTCATTTACAGCCTTTGATGTGTTGCCGTAGATGGTCGTGTCATCAGCATAGATGTCAACGAATGATTTAAGTATGTGTTTAGGGAGGTCACTGATGTAGATCAGGAAGAGAGTTGGACCCAGGATTGACCCTTGAGGGATTCCAGCATTAATACTGCAGGCCTCTGATTTTTGTCCATCGACCACTACTCTTATGAGCCTATCGGAGAGAAATGATTTAATGATTGAGAAAACATTTCCAGTTATACCGTAGCTGGAAATCTTGTGAAGTAGGCCTTTATGCCATACCTTGCCGAAGGCCTTTGATATGTCAAGAACAATTGCCCTAGAAAAGAATCCTTTGTCAAGAGACAAGCCTATAGTAAAAACATTTTCTTTAACAATTTTCATGCCTTGCATGAAATGCTTTTCTAACTTGTATTTAATATGCATATGGCAAAATCTATTTTCGGTGGAGGTACCCAATTTGGGGAGATTTGCGGAATGAGAAGTCACCTCTTATTAAAAATTACTCCTAGGTCTACCCTAACCCAGAGAATTGGTCGTACCTCTCAGAGACTATCTATATATTTGTTACGACATAATCACGTTGATACACCGATTCTGGTCAGATCACCGAAGTTAAGCTACTCTAAACCTGGCTAGTACCAGATGGGTGACCATTTGGGAATTCTAGGCGCTGTATGTTCTCTCCACTTATCTCGGCATTGTTTCCAGTCGTATCAAACCTCCACTTGCCACTGGAATTTTACAACGCGATCCAGGAGGGGTGGGGTTGATTATTGCGCAACTCTTGCCACAAAAATTCCACGCTCATGCACCCTTACAGTGAGTATCCATAGTCTGTCAAGACTGAAGGAAGCTACAATCTATTGGTTAAATAGAAAATATTATTCACGGACTATTTGTTGACTCAATATACGTCTATTAAGCAGTAACTCCCCATATGCGCGGCATGATCACACTGACATACTAGTTCACATTAGTTCATTAATGTTAAGCGACGTTGAGCCTCGTCATTACCAGATGGATGACCATTTGGGAAAACTAGACGCTGTATGTATTCAGGCGCTGTATGCATACTACCTCTGCTCCTTCTGATATTGTAAACGGTTACCATACAGGGTGTAGAGGGAATTCCTCATCCATGGTGATTGCAGTACATTTAGAAAAAGGGGGGCTCTGCTGAAAAAAAGAAACTAAATAGAGTAAATACATTGGTTCTACACTGCAATCTTCTAGTTATGATGTCACAAACAAGACACCGACTTCCAATTAGCCAGAACGGAAGTAGTAAGGCACAGGAAACTGTCACTTGAATGCTCATGTCAGTGCAAAAAAAAAACACGGAAGTTACTAACGCTTTGTACAAGCATATGTAGAAATCAGTGTCTACTAAGACTGTATTTGCCCAAGGCAGAAGGAGGGTTAGGGCTCTCAGAGACCAACCACCAACATAGGGCAACAATAGTGAACACAGGCCAGTATCTGAGAAGCTCCCAGAACCACATCCTCATAATTGTATATGAACATCAAGAGAATAGAGCCAGCAGAACAACATCAGTCACCCAGTTGGCGAAGCATTTTGGTCAGGGCTGTCTCACAGATGAGGCTGAAACACTAAACAAGCCTGCCACAGAAATAACTAGAAAGAGTCGGCAGATATATACCGAGATCTGAAAGAACAGTTGGAAATGACCATACATTACAACCATGTAATCTCTACAGCCACCTACCTTGAAAATGCTGCTGTGAAACCTGACATAGTTATATGGAATAAGTCAGAGAGAGTTGCAACCTTGATTGAAGTGAGTGTTCCTAATGATGGAGGTCTGAACAGAGCTGAAAGGGAGAAACAGACCAAATATCAAGGTCTCATGTATGATATGAAAAGAAACTGGAATCTTAGAGAGATATCAATCATACCAGTTATTATAGGTGCCACAGAGCTTATGAAGAAGAACCTGAAGTCCTACATAACTAATATTCCCGGTGAACCAAGTGCAAAAAAAGATCCTGACAATTGTACTTAAGGGAACAAGGAAGATACAAGAAAGAGCTCTCGGTTGGTTTCAATAAAAAACAGGGCAATTTTGGCAGCTGGTTTGGCTGCCCCATACCTAACGTCACAATTTTTAAAGGAAGCAAATTAAAAAAAGTCTAATCGGAAATAACGAAACGATCGTAATTTATTATTTAAATGAATATGAAATAAGCAAGTGTGTTGTATAAGATTTTTATTTGGAATTCAGTATAAGCGCCACCAGCTTCTCAAGTTGTCTGAGAACCGCATCAACTGATTTTTTTTCAAGCAGCTAGTTGAATGATGATGCCTACGATGAGAGGATTGGAAAATTTCACATATCAATCAAAATAACAATTGACTCACAAAACAGTTTCTTTTGAGCTCATGATCGACGTTTCTGGCAAAGGGATAAAATTGCTGTTTTTAACTGTTAATCTACCTAATCTAGTCATTCGTATCCTCAAGTGTTTTTTGCCTTTATTCGTGGTTACTCTTTAGTAAAACAACAAAAAAAAAAATAAATAAAATGAATTACCTGTGAAATTAATTGTTGCGTTTCCCAGCTGGTTCTAAACTTTGGTGCTCATATTAAATTCTACATAAAATCTTACATGCATGTGATTTTTTTTGGAAGAATTATATTATTTTTTGTAAGAATTATATTTTTTTGTAAGAATTATATTTTTTGTAAGAATTATATTTTTTTGTAAGAATTATATTTTTTGTAAGAATTATATTTTTTGTAAGAATTATATTTTTTGTAAGAATTATATTTTTTGTAAGAATTATATTTTTTGTAAGAATTATATTTTTTTGTAAGAATTATATTTTTTTGTAAGAATTATATTTTTTGTAAGAATTATATTTTTTGTAAGAATTATATTTTTTTGTAAGAATTATATTTTTTTGTAAGAATTATATTTTTTTGTAAGAATTATATTTTTTGTAAGAATTATATTTTTTTGTAAGAATTATATTTTTTGTAAGAATTATATTTTTTGTAAGAATTATATTTTTTGTAAGAATTATATTTTTTGTAAGAATTATATTTTTTTGTAAGAATTATATTTTTTTGTAAGAATTATATTTTTTGTAAGAATTATATTTTTTTGTAAGAATTATATTTTTTGTAAGAATTATATTTTTTGTAAGAATTATATTTTTTGTAAGAATTATATTTTTTGTAAGAATTATATTTTTTGTAAGAATTATATTTTTTGTAAGAATTATATTTTTTTGTAAGAATTATATTTTTTTGTAAGAATTATATTTTTTTGTAAGAATTATATTTCAGTAATAAATTACGAGCATTTAATATGTAGCTATTTGCTTTTATTTCTTTCATTTCTGTTTTTTTTTTAATCTTTTCTTTATTTTTTCCTTCCATTTATTTTTCTTTTCTTCTTCTATACGTGTTGTTCTGTCTTTTCTTCATTTTTTATTTCTTTCTCTTTCGTTCCCTCTTTTTATTTTCTTCGTTTCCATTTCTTTCTGTGTTCTTCCTTTCATATTTTATCCACTTTTTCTTTTCTTTCCTTTCTTTCTTTCCTACTCAATTCTTATTCCAAACCGTTTTTTTTGTCTTGATTCCTTATTTCTTCATTTCTTTCTTTCTTCTTTTCATTTGTTCTTTTGTCTTTATTTTTTCGTTTTTCTCGCCTTTTTTCTCGTCTTCTTCTGTTATTTTTTCTTTTCTTTCCTCATTCTCCTTTCTCATTTTCTTTCTTCTTTTTTCATTCTCTATTTTCTTCCTTCTTTCATCATTTTGTCTTTTTCCTGTCTCTCCTTTTTCGTTCCTTTGTTATTCTTTTTCGTCTTCTTTTTTCTCGTTCTTTTTCTTCTTTATCATTTTCTGTTTCTCGTTCCTCTTTCCTTCTTTTCTCGCACCCCTCCCATATTCTTACATTTGACCCAGAGGTCAGAACTTATAATCACTTAAACTAGAGTTAGCCAATTTAATCTAAATGAACAAATATTGATATTGATAAAGTCATAATCAATACGTCAAGAGCTAATGAAAAAGTCATCGCTCATTTCAATATTGTTCTTACGTCATTATGACGTCATCATAAATGGTTGGTTTGCAAGTTGGCAGTTGGGTTTTACGGCATGCCAACCGTCGTTGGGTCATTTTATCATGCAAATATACACATGTTTTGTGTACGATTTGGAAGCGATTTATATTTTCTAAAGAAACGATAGTTTTTATTTAACGCATAAATGTCTCTTCTGGCATGTGATACCGGATCAGATTGGACTAAAGAATGACGGTAATCAAATGATAACTTCACGTTTCCCAAAGCTCCCCAATTAGAGCATCACCAGTGGATTCATTTTAAGATAATAATCAAAACAGATTACCAATAAAGAATTAAGGCGGGAGATATTCACAAGTATCGTTATTTTCATGGAAAGTGTTCGACTGAGCTTCAGTCTATGGTCCTCCCTGGCCAAACTTTCACAAGAAACACTCGTCTAGCTGAAACCACTATCAATAATTCCCCCCACTCTTTATCTATGCCTAAGCCTATACGTAGATTCCATGAAAAAAGCTTCTTTCTTAGAACTGCACGCCTGTGGAATTGTCTTCCGTTTTCCTGCTTTCTGGCTGACTACAATATGGTTATCTTCAAGTCTAACGTAAACAAGTTCTTGATGAGCCGTTCCATATAATTTAACAAATTTACCGAATTGATTATTATATTGTTCAATTTCTACTGTACACTCTTTAACCCTTATCCTCGAGTGGCCTCTTGGACTTGATAATGTGTTGATACCTGTGTAAAAAAAAGAAAAAAAAAGTCACATAATCCGACCAATCATCTCTAAAACTTAAACCTGGCAACAATTAAAAAATAGTTTTATACTTAATTTGAGGAAATTCCCACTACTTATGTTTACTACGCTATAATCACATTGGCTAATGTATACTCATTAAGCCTTATCCTCGAGTGGCCTCCGGGCTTTGATAAGTGGTGACTCCTGTGAAAAAAAAAAGAAAAAAAAAAGCTTTCTTTAAAATCTTCATTTTGGCTTAGGATATTCTCATTAGTCATTACCATATATCTCAAGACCTATTATTCCACAAGAATGAACTGCTTTACTGTTGAATTCGATTAAACCTGTGCAGGGCCAGTTTCTCATTCCGTATCCCTGGACTTGAAATGGACTTTTAAGAAGGGTAATATATGCGCCAACAACGCAGCAATCCAAGGCGAATTTCGACAAGTGCTTCTATGTAAATATATACAAACCTTTCCCTTGATGGCAACCGAAGCATGTTGGTTTTATTTTTTGCCAAATAAATTGAACTGAAATTGGTGGACCTGTAGTGTTACTTACGGCATTTTCATATCATTTGGATTCTTTGAACTATTGTTCTTATTTTGAATGTTATTTTAACAATGTTTCGGTGTACGAAACCTCCTGTCTTCTTCAGATGTATCTTGTCAAATGTGAGAATCTTTCTGTCGAACTCGAGAATCTGCAAGAAGTTTCAAACAGAACCCTTTATTAAATATACGAGGGCAGCATGTTCAAATTCCGTCAACCAAAACTGGATAAAAGTCCTAAGCCATTTGCAATTGTATTTTGACTGTGACCTACACTGAAGATTGAACCTTGAACCTCCAAATGAATGTCACTTACAACTGAATCTTACCAAGTACTGTATTACTTACGCCACGGACCCTTGCAAATAATACGCAAATCAAATCCTAATATAAAAAAAATCAGAAACATAGAAATATCTTTCTGATAAATTCGGACGGTTATTGTTATCGCAGCGAAACGACCGTATAGATATCTGCACGACTCAGTGCTAATTCTTGTTCACCCCGTTCGAATGATCCAGTTGACACAGCCCTCATGAGTTTCCAGTTAGCCCTTATAGGACGAGATCCACTGACGCGCAGAAATCTTTTAGCTACGCGGATCTTACTGCAAACTTCAAACAGTGTTCTCTCAGCATCCAGTGCTAATTCTTCTTCATTCCATCAGTGAACGCAGCACCTCATCTACTTCTGG
The DNA here is from genome assembly GCF_053919585.1 of Euprymna scolopes. Taxonomy (NCBI): domain Eukaryota; kingdom Metazoa; phylum Mollusca; class Cephalopoda; order Sepiida; family Sepiolidae; genus Euprymna; species Euprymna scolopes. The sequence continues at coordinate 77,266,252 of NC_136517.1, read as the reverse complement.
TCGATTCCCTTCAAACAAGAGCAATTGACTTTAAGAATCCAGCCACGCGGATCAAACGATTCTATAAACAAAGCATGAAAAGTAGACGCCACTTAAGCAGACGATTCAAAACAGGTAAGATATGAATTTTGATCGCTGTCCCAGACGAATCACTCGGCAAATTGAACCACGGACATCAGGTCCCAATCCTGATCTCGCTTTCAGACGTAGAATTTATCCAGTTGAGGGAAGAGTGAAAGCCCTGAACAATGGGTACTCAACCAGGCGTAATAATCAGCAATCTACGAGGATCCCGCAGAGGGTAAATAATGGCGAGAGGTCTTCCCAGTGCAATAGTTATCAGAATGAGAGAAACCATTCGGATTTTGCTTACAAACGATCCGTTAGAGGTAATAACAATTTGATCGATCCAAACATTGAGGAGTGGAATGTGGACCGTGGATCAAAACAGGACATCAACCAATTCGATGTGTATAATTTGAAATCTCAACTTGATCATCAACCCCGAAACAGTAAGCGAACAAATCCGCTACTTCCGGCGTGTCCACCCGATCGGCAAGGCATCCGTAACACTAACATAAACGACGATGCATTCCATCTGTATGGTTCTGAATATACAGCTCAACGGGAAAGTGTTTTAGTGGACAAAGCTGTTCGCAATTTAAACAAATCCCGGTGGGAGTTAATGTCCGGAGGCAAGCCGGCTAAACCGCCCGGGGGCTCGCAACGGCCCAAAAAGAAAGACGTTACCCGGACGGACAAAAACACAAAATTAAACGTCCCAAAACGTTCTTCCAGGTGGGAAACAATGAACATAGATAAATTCCACGACACACCCAATAATCCGGTGAAACGTGAACCAAAAATGATCGGACCGATTCCGAAAAAGTCGATCCCGAAGCGAACAGCGCAGTGGGAAGAAGTGGATAGGTCTATACAGATCTTTTCGTGCGAGCAAGACGCTGGCAAAGATGCAGCCAACAAAAATCGGACGTATCCACAATATGCTGCAACGGATAACAAAATGGACGGCTTAAATTATTCACGCCTTGCAAAAACGCCTTTGCTTTTCGCCGGACAGAGGCATAGACCGTTGAAGCCAATGCACGTTTCAAAAATCGCCAGTGGCGACAATAGATGGGATTCTGATAGACTGTTTGATAGTGTAGCAAACATGGCCCAGCCGAATATGATAATAGGGGAAACTTCTCAAACATGCCGTCAATCTGCGTTATCACTTATGAAATCCAATCCGCACCAGGAAACAATGTTGATAGACCACACCACTAACGCATTAACATCGGCTTATATATCGCAAGGTAAACATATCCACTCAAACCCGTCACATAACCAAAATCAACTGAGAAAAGTTGCACCGCTTCCATTCTCACGGGACTGCTTACCTTCGTCGGCTAACTCTGCCTCGATTAGCCCCATGATACCAGAAAGCCGAATTGTCAGAGGCCAAATGCAAAATGAGGTCATTCACGCAGATTCCCCCCTTAAAAACACAGGGATCCTTTCGGAAGAGCAGTCGGGTCGCGGGTTAAGCGACACAGATTTTTCAGCGGTGAACGAAGAGGGGCATCAACTAGGTGATCAGGGTTCACGTTCTCGGGGTCAGCTGGAAGCAGAGTGTGAGATCGTCGCCATGGATACCAGAATGCAGAGGTCATGCATAGGAGACGCGTATTTGATAGACGGCTTCAATTCTGACGGACCGCTGATGGATTCTAATCGACTCGGACGTATTCCTTGACAAACGGTATTTCTTGATTGAACCCGATAATCATCTTCGGTTCAATAACACACACATACACATTCAGAGGAAATTTGAAATAAAGACGAAACATTGATGAACCCATAACTCGGTTTGTTCCTTTTTATTTCTCTACTTATATATGTACATATAAACACAAATATACTCGTACACACATATATATAAATACATTTTGATACAATCAAACTAGTTGAATAACACACATTCATTCAAACACAAATGGAAGCTTCCTTCAGCTTTTACAGACTATGGATACCCACGCGTGGAATTTTTGTGACAAGAGTTGCGCAATTCCAACCACACTTCTCCTGTCGGTGTTGTTTAATACCATTGGCAAGTGAAGGTCCAGGACGACTGGAAACAATGCCGAGATAAGCGGAGAGCACATACAGTGTCTAGAATTCCCACATGATCACCCATCTGGTACTAGCCACACTTAACGTTGCTTAACTTCGGTGATCTGACGATAAACGGCGTGTTAACAAGATTGTGCAGCACAAACACATATACTCACACGCACATTTTACAAACATATGACACACACAAGCCAGTGGAATAAACACAGACGCACACGCAACGAACACACATACACAGACGTACACATAAGTAAACATAAATTTATTTTATAGACACATGGACGTTGAACAAAGCGCACATACATATTTATAAACGTATTCTACACATACATGACTGTTGAATAACACACACACTGGAGCAAGCGCACATACTACCACATCCACACAAACACACACAAATAAATATACACATATGGCTTTATATTGCACACAGATACACAAACTTACGCACATTAATACTTGATGTTTTGTCGGGTACAATATTGTTTAAATGTTTATATAATGCACCATTTTGTTCAGTTATTCATAAATGTAGTTGCTTCTGGTAGGGTCATTTTTTTCAGAATTGATAGAAGTATATATATATATATATATATATATATATATATATATATATATATATATATATATATATAAGACTCGAGTTTCGCCCTCATTTGGCCTCATCAATTTGTCTTACTGATGAGCTCAAATCAGGGCGAAATTCGAGTCTTGGACTTCCGGTTTGTTGGCTTTCTTGGCTCTTGTTATCTGTGACGGGGTTTGGCTGTGGAAGTATATATATATATATATATATATATATATATATATATATATATATATATATATATATATATACAAGTATGAATACCCAGCGTTGCCAGGGTTGATATGAGGCTCGGTTTCAGCAGTTTTTCATAATTATATTTTAACTCCATCATTACTCCAACAAAAATTTCAAAAATAAAAGAATGGATGAAAACACGAAAATGTAATCGCCCCCCCCCTCCAAAGAGAAGTACGTAACAAACTCTCCCCCAAATATTTCGGCAGAAGGGATACGAAGAGAAGCTATTCTCCGGATATTAAGCACCTTTTTATAACTATATACCAGTTTAGGCAAATTTCTTTTATGCTGCCTCAGTCTAGAAAGATTTGTCTTCACGGTCTGTTATAACGAAAACAAACTGTAAATAATTAAGTTTTAAAAATACCAAACTAGAATTTGTGTTAATCTAAATACACGTTTTTATGTTATAAAAATGATGAGTTAAGACTTATTGTGTTATTAAAAGAAAAAATAGCAGTTACGATGTAAAAAAAAATATGAAGAAAAAAAACTGGTAAAAAAATGTAAATGAAAGTTTTTTTGTTTTAAATAAAGAATCGTAGTTGAATAAGATTGTTCCTTTATTTTAAAATAAAAATCCACTAGACCATAACGTTAATTTCGAAACTTATAAAAAAATCGATGTCGTTAAAAATAAATTAAATTAAATATGTTGTCAATATAAATCAAATTTAAATAACAAACTTGAATAGAGCAGGTAAAGCAATTCTCTCGCTATAAACAATAACTAACATATCGCTATTTAATAAAATCGATTTTCCTTAATGTGATATGCAAATGATGTTACCTCTTAATCGTATATTTTGCAAGAATCATACAATATATAGAAATGAATGAAATAATAAATTAATTGGCCTTTTGTATACATTAATCGAATTGTGAACAAACAAACAAACATGAATACGAATTTATATATATAGATGTATTTCTATCTATTCTGAAAAAATATATGTTGTGCCTACTTTTAATTACTATTCACCATTTCTTCATTCTCATTTCATATGTAAATGTCATTAAGTCAGTTTCTTATATATTTATATTTTGTATGATTTTGGCCCTTCTCCTCTTGTGAGGAGAAGCATTTAGATTCAAAATGAAATGGCCTAAAGTGGTTTTACTTATTTTTCCCCTTAACTTTTCCTTATCGTTCTGATGATATAATAAAGTTATATATAACTGTTATTCCTCATCTTTCATTTTAATTATATATATATATATATATATATATATATATATATATATATATATATATATATATATATATATATATATATATTCAGACAGACATTGTTAAAAGCAAGGCGTTTTTTATTTTTCCAATTTTCCTTAGTATCTTTCTTGTATATACGTCCAAGGTATGGATAAATGGTCCAAGCATTTTCGAAGTGTCTGCGGTTTTACTTTCCATGTAGGCGTCTACGCATTATCAGGAAAATTCGTGTTAGGCAGTGCGATGAATTGTGGAAAGTTTTTTTATAGAAGTTGGGGTGCGAGCGAAGTTTATTGGGATTGCTTGCAGCGGAGTTGTGATTAGTGTAATGGGAAAGGAGGGTGTGCCAGTATATGTATGTAGAAATTTCCCGGTTGGTATCTGAAGGCGTGTTTATTCACTGGGAGAGATGCACCTGCGAATAAACTCGCCTGGCGGGGAGGCGACAAACAGTACCCCACTTAATGGCATACCGGCAACTTGTGGCAAAATGTATTTTTGAACCTGCATGTCAAGCACATGTTTGCTCCAGCAAAATAGTGACATTTGAATTGTGTGCGACACGAAGTTGGTCACCTAAAAAATCACTTTGTAGCTGGGCTGGCTCAATCCTAATAAACAAATGTACACTCGTATCTGTGCGTGTGTGTGTGCGTGTGTGTGCGTATGCGTGTGAGAGTTCGTTCATATAGGCCAATTTTCTTTTTGTGAAATTTCACATGAATATACTTTATGTTTCTATGAGTGTTCTTAGACAGTTATTGTACCGAAATGAATCCGAAAAGTATTGAAAATCGATAATCGATTTTGATTAAAGTAAACACCCTTATACAGTCTAACATCAAAAGTGCATTTTAGAAGTTTCATCACCATTTAAGTAGAAGGGATCGATGTATAGAATCAACAAAGGTTGTTTGACAAGACAAGAGCGTGTTCAAAATATGTTTCTGTTTAAAACACAATTAACTTATGAAACTTAACTTTCGCATTTTTTAACTTAGATCCACATCATTATATAAAAATATTTTCATAAAATCTATGGTAGGTTCTCTACAGTACAATTTAGATTACTAAGTCACTGCGGTGATGCATGTAAAAACTTTCTTCCAAGTGCACCGTGGTGGATTCCCGACTAGAGCTGCCAATCGATTGATCTGATACACAAATGAGTAATTTCACCGATTTTGATGAGAACAAACGTATTGGGAGTGTGGAACGTTCGTTGATCCTTATCCAATCTCAGGCAGAGTGATGTAGTATATATATATATATATATATATATATATATATATATATATATATATATATATAGCAGTAAGTTATAAAATATATATGACAATTAAGCTACACAGAATATTCCGCGTTTTTTTCCACACTAGGATTCATCAGGCTTATGCGAAGAGTTGTGGTAGTCTCATGTTTTTATATACGCACATTCTATTGCGTTTTTAGTAAGCCAATCAGCTTTCTAGTTTCCACCGCACTCTTCCTAATCAGCTAATGAGCATACACTTACAGGACAAAAGCCCAGTTGACCTCCGGTTCACCCCTTCCTCTGTGTGTGCTATTTTAGCGGGGAGCATAAATATGTTTATTTTATTTTTTAAATTTCTAAATATATATAGATAATTTCATGACGACGTGTTCTCTCTAGACTTGATAGCGAACAGGGCCTCACCCTCCAGAAGTTGGCCGAGGATTTTCAACGGGTAGTCTGCGTAAGGAACAACTCGAGACATGTCGCGGAATCAGGTGCAACATGCATTAGATGGACGACCTTCAGACCGGAGAAATACTCATCGAAAAAGCAAAGCTGAAAGTAAGAAAACTCAGGCTACACCTAAGTACCACCCAGTCACAAGACCGGATCCCCTACAAGACCGTGCTATCGCTGTGACAGAAAACATTGGTCGAGTCAATGTTTTTACAAATATAAGTACTGCAACGAATGTGGCAGGAAGTGTCACAAAGCGACCCAGTGCAGGAAGAAAAGGTCAGCGTCCGACAGACTTGATTCGACTTGGATTCGGCTAAAAACCAGCGCAAATATGTCACAGTTAACATCGCAAAAAAACTGTGCATCTACAATTGGATTCCGAATCAGACCTGTCCATCATTAACCTTAAGACATGGAAAAGGCTAAGGAAACCAACTATGCGGAAGACGAACAAATCAGCTCGAGCTGTGACAGACGATGAAGTGGAATTTGAGGGAGAGCTCACACTCCCGGTGACCTTAAATGGTGTTACTAAAAAAGTGAAAGCGTATGTACATAGGACATCCGAAAACCTATTCGGTACTGATTGGATGGAGCGATTCGAATTGTTGGACCAACTATGAATAAATTCTGTCATAGTGTAGAAGACTCGTCTATGGAGGATCAACAACCGAAGGACGAGTTAAAAGAGGAATTTCCAGAAGTATTCTCACCAGGACTAGGAAAATGTACGAAGACTATAGCAAGATTCATAGTGAAAGAAAACACTGCACGTTTTACAGAAGAAACGAAAAGCCCAATTTGCAGCAACAAAGAAATCGAAAAAGAAAACTTCAACGGAATCTGCCAAAGGAGGCAGAAAAACTGAAACAGCAAAACCGGAAAGCTAAAGACCCTGCGCCAAAAGAATTCCCCAAGCCATAACAACACGTGTATAGGATTACACCCAACCCGAACATACCAACAGCAGTCTCACCTGCAGAAACGATGTTTGCGCGGAAAGTGAGATCCGTTTTTGGCAAGCTCTTACCCAAACAGTCAAGGCCACGTTTAATACCAGATGGAAAAATTGTTTTTAAAAACAACACATAATTCTGGAGGGTGGGTACAATTACTAAGAGAATCCGTGACATGGTATATATCACACAAGGACCAACATATACCCACAAACGTCACCAGAACCAACTAAGAAGATGTCGATCATTTGAAACCAGCGACAGTCCACCAGTGGAAGATGAGCCGATAGACACTGTCTTCGAAACTTTTGATCTTGAACCTCCTCAACCAACACCTGAACTACGGCGGTCGTTCCGTAAGAGAAACGTTACCGAGCCATTGATGGTAAACCCTAAACGGAAGATGTACTGACAGCTTTTACGAACAAAAATCTTGGGACGGGGGTGTTAGAGATGTCCCTCCAGGGGATTAATGGACTATCTCATGACGTTACCCGTTGGTGACGTCACTTCCAGTATCGAGACCGGTGCCCGGCAGTCTGAGATTGGCCAAGCTGAACATGTGCAACCGTCCTACCGTTGAACAATGGTATTCTCAACTCGACTTTGCCTGTAATTTATGTGAATACATGTTTCGTTCCTACAAATTCCTGTGTTCCTTCGTTTATTACCATTTAACCCCAAAACAATTACATTTTTAATTGAATATATTTAGAAATCGAACGTGAATCATTTTTTCTATGGAAGGACTATTTGTTCCTCTTCGCCCTCCACAAATAAAAATCATCGCATGACCTATATTATTTTTTTCTTCATTGTAAGAACAAAAATATAATTTCTAAACTAAATAACTGAAACAATTATGAGTTCAGGGTTAAATTTCTTTTTACAATCATTTAATCTTGTGTATAATAAAGTAGACGCAATTTTTCCCCTACGGACGAAACTGTCGCAGCTTGCAACACAAGATGGCACATAGAAAATTATTCTGTTTACGTCATTGCGTTATATAGCTGTAGAACGCAATAACATACATATTACTTTCTAATATTAAAACATTACTTTTATTCCGAGAAGCGCCATAACCATCCGTCCCAACCTACAAAGGAAGTAGCTAAATTTTCACCCTCTCTATATCGATACCTCTTACGACACTATTCTACACCGAGTGCATTTATACTTTTTCTTACTTTCCTGCGTGTTACCCGTTATTAAATGAATACCGATTACATACACAAAAGCATATTCTTACCCCTTAGATCAGACACAAATAAGGATTTCTCCCTTTCAAATATCCGGCGCCACTGATTGGATGAGAAGTATTCATTCTACAATTCTAATTCTGTTATTCTCCCCAGAATGTGCTGCTGCCATCGCGCACAGAAATCACTTTCTCCATTGCTACCAACGTAACAGATGTACTGAGACTAAAGCTGCTTTCAGGACTGCCAGCAATTACTGTAAAAGAGTAATAAAAAATGCAAGAGAGCTATATGCTCAGTCCGTTAAATCCAAAAGAGCTGAGCAGCGGCATGGTTCCCACCAGTTTTGGCAAATTGCAAAAAGGATCCTGAACAGAAGCGTGCATTCTATACCAACCATCATCAATGCACCTGAGGTCATCTCATCAGCATCAGACAAGGCCAAACTATTTGCCAAGAACTATGCAGCTAACTCTACCCTATGCGACGAAGGTCATCAACTCCCTGTATTTCCTCCTACAACAGACAACACACTATGGAACATACAAATACCTGGGCGTGAGATCGTCAAGCTAATCAAGAACCTTGATTACAGTAAAGAAACTGGCCCTGACGGCATTCCAGTTATAGTGTTAAAAAAGCTTCAACAAGAACTTGCCCCCATACTTACAAAACTGTTTTTAGGAGAAGGGCTTTCCAACACCCTGGAAAACCTCGTCAGTATGCCCCGTATTGAAGAATTCAGGTGATAAGTCATCTTCCTCTCAATAATGACCAATAAGTCTCCTGTGTGTCATGAGTAAGTTGTTCGAATCCATATTAAATAAAGAAGTAGTCAACCACCTCAGCAGAAATAATCTTCTTAGTTACATGCGATATGGTTTCTGTTCTGCCAGATCTACAGCAGATGTGCTAACGGTTAAATCTCATAGGATTAGTGAATCTCTCGACAAAGGCTTCCTTTCTAGGGCAATTGCTCTTGACATATCAAAGGCTTTCGATCAGGTATGGCATAAGGGCTTACTTCACAAGATTTCCAGCTACGGTATAACTGGAAATGTTTTCTCAATTATTAAATCATTTCTCTCTGATAGGCTCATAAGAGTAGTGGTTGATGGACAGAAATCAGAGGCCCACGGTATCAATGCTGGAGTCCCTCAGGGGTCCATCCTGAGCCCAACTCTCTTCCTGATCTACATCAATGATCTCCCTAAACACATACTTAAATCATTTGTTGACATCTATGCTGATGACACGACCATCTATGGCAACGCATCAAAGGCCGTAAATAACAAAGTTCTCTCTGATTCTCTCTCTTCTGATCTTGAGTGCGTGGTACAATGGGGGAAGAGGTGGCTGGTTACTTTTAATGCATCTAAAGACCAAGCTTTTATCATTACATCATCAACGCTCTGATCCCCATCTGGCATCAATTGAAATGGATGTCTCTTGTCTTGGAGAGGCTCCATGATTTGACAAGCTTCTGGGCTTGACCTTAACTCCTGATCTGAAATGGAACACGTACATCTAGTCTGTTGCCAGGGACGCTGGGAAAATGGTGGGATCCTTCTACCGCTCAAGATGATATCTCACTGCTGATGCAATTCTCTATCTGTATAAAAGCCAAGTATGTCCAAGGATGGAATACTGTTGCAACATCTGGGCAGGAGCTGCTAAAAACAGCCTATCCTGCTTTGACAGAGTACAAAATAGACTTCGTGGCTTAGTGCAACCTCTCTCCCGCAGAAGAGACGTTGCGAGCTTGTTTTTGTTTTATCATTATTTCCATGGCAAGTGCTCGTCTGAGCTCCATTCTCTGGTCTCCCCTCGTCCGTCTTGCTGAAACAACTGTCAGTAATTTTCCTCACTCTTTATCTGTGCCTAAATCAAAACGTAGATTCCATGAACAAAGCTACTTTCTTAGAAGTGCACGCCCGTGGAACTCTCTTCCGATTGCCTGTTTCCCGCCTGACTACAACTTGGATGTCTTCAAGTTCAACATAAACAAATTCCTGATGAATCGCCCCCTTAAGTAAGATACTTTATCAAATCTCTAATACTAACGATTACTACGATACTACCCCATTGATTACTGTACACGTAATAACCCTTATCCCCGAGTGGCTTCCGGGTCTTGATTAGTGGTGACCTCCATGTAAAAAAATCCGTTATTCAGCCATTAAACGAACAGTTCGAAACTAAACCAACACGCCATTTCTGTACGTACACATTATTCTTACGTTTTATTTACATATATATATTTCATTACATTAGATATTTCATTACATTGGATATTTCATTACATATATTTCAGGACGTTTTTCCGCTGAAATACTCTTACATTATATTGTTTATTTGTGAAAATATTACAATTCAAAACAAAACAAAACAAAAAATATACATTTTCTTTTTCCTAACACGTAAGTAACATTCACCGATGACTTATTTGAGAATCCATTAACGCGTTTTCGATCACGGTAGCGACAGAGAGAGAGAGAGAGAGAGAGAGAGAGAGAGAGAGAGAGAGAGAGAGAGAGAGAGAGAGAGAGAGAGAGAGAGAGATAAAGAGAGAGAGAGAAAGATAGAGTTAGATAGAGAGAGATAGATAGAAAGAGAGATAGAAAGAGAGAGGGAGAGAAGAGAAAGATAGAGTTAGATAGAAAGAGATAGATATAAAGAGAGATAGAAAGAGAGAGAGAGAGAGAGTAAGACAGAGAGAGATAGATAGAAAGAGAGATAGAAAGAGCGAGAGAGAGAGAGAGAAGAGAAATATAGAGTTAGATAGCGAGAGAGATAGAAAGAGAGACAGAGAGAGAGAGAGAGATACTTATATCATTTTTTTTCTTTTTCATTCGAACAAAATGTTTATTTACCATAGACACGCCTAACAATTTAATAAAAAATAAGCAAATATATTTGAAAACTTGAATTAACTTGACCATACTATTTACAACAATAGTGTCGTACGCACCACTTCAGTTTACGTAGTTTATTTCCTAAGGACCGTTTTAATAAATTCAATTATTTGTGCATAATTGTAACCGGACGTACAGTCATTATCATATTTATTGGCACGGTCCAATAAATATGATCATTTTGTCTTACAAATTCTTCAGAAAAAGGATTAAATCAAAGGAAATCACAAAGTATAAAATATATTTTGATCTGCTCTTTCCAACTCAATCGAATTAAAAAAAAAAAAAGAATAATAAAGAAATTACAAACGATATTTCAAAATTCCCTTGTTCAAAATTATTGGCACCGTAATTCTAATGATCAATTTATGGCCTTTAGCCTTAATTACTTGCCATAATCCTTTATTATAGTTTTCCAATAACTTGTAACATTCTTCAGGAGTAAATTTAGCCCATTCTTCCTGAAAATAATCGTCTAACTGGGCGAGATTCTTAGGCTTCCTCTCCATTACCCTCAATTTTAAAATTCTCCACAAATTTCCAATGGGATTGAGGTCCAGGCTCTGGGATGGCCACTCCAAAACATTGATATTGTTGTCCTCAAGCCATTTCTTAGTCAGATTAGCCGAATCTTGCATGAAGCACCAACGTCAACTAAGAGACAGCTCTCTACCAGAGTCCTTCAGGTTTTTATTCAGGATTTTAATTTAATCCTCCTTTTTCCTGTCGTCCTGGTCCAGTGGCAGCAAAGCACTTCCAAAACATCAAACTGCCTCCGCCGTGATTTACAGTTGGTATGGTGTTCTTAGGCAAGAAGGCTTCGCCAGATTTCCTGTAAACAGAAGAAACACTATTATGGCCGATTAACTCAAATTTTGTTTCGTCGGACCATATAACATGTTTCCAGAAGGCAGCATCTTTATCAATATGGCGCTTTGCGAACTCTAGCCCTGCATTCAGAGGCACAAGTTTCAATAAGGGAGTCTTCCTCGGGCGACATGCTTTCAAACCAGCTCCCTTCAAAACTCTACCAACTGTCGATCGAGACACGTTCACTCCAGAGTTTCTCTGTTCTTTTACAATCTTCCCAGCAGTGATCATCGGGTTTTGGTTGACACGTCGAACTATTTATCGCTCTGTTCTCGCAGACAGTAGTCTATTTCTCCCCCTACCTTCCAAGTTCATAATGTGATTTGAACTTCTTTACGATAACGCAAACGGTGGATTTGGGAAGGTTTAGCTTCTAAGAAATCTTATCATAGCCTTCCCCATTGGAATGACACGTTATCACACGCTTCCCGAGGTCTTCACTGTGTTCCTTAGTCTTAACCATAACGAAAATTCCTTGATTTTAAATTGGGCATTAGAATATTGGACAAGGGTAAATTGGGCATTGGAATATTGGACAAGGGAAAATTGGACATTTGAGTATTGGACAAGGGAAAATTGGGCATTGAACTATTGGATAAGGGAAAATTGGGCATTGGAGTATTGGACAAGGGAAAATTGGGCATTAGAGTATTGGACAAGGGAAAATTGGGCATTGAAGTATTGGACAAGGGAAAATTGGGCATTGGAGTATTGGACAAGGGAAAATTAGACATTGGAGTATTGGACAAGGGAAAATTGGGCATTGGAGTATTGGATAAGGGAAAATTGGGCATTAGAATATTGGACAAGGGAAAATTGGGCATTGGAGTATTGCACAAGGGAAAATTGGGCATTGGAGTATTGGACAAGGGAAAATTGGGCATTGGAGTATTGGACAAGGGAAAATTGGGCATTGGAGTATTGGACAAGGGAAAATTGGGCATTGGACTATTGGATAAGGGAAAATTGGGCATTAGAATATTGGACAAGGGAAAATTGGGCATTGGAGTATTGGACAAGGGAAAATTGGGTATTGGAGTATTGGACAAGGGAAAATTGGGCATTAGAATATTGGACAAGGGAAAATTGGGCATTGGAGTATTGGACAAGGGAAAATTGGACATTTGAGTATTGGACAAGGGAAAATTGGGCATTAGAATATTGGACAAGGGAAAATTGAGCATTGGAGTATTGGACAAGGGAAAATTGGGCATGGGAGTATTGGACAAGGGAAAATTGGGCATTAGAATATTGGACAAGGGTAAATTGGGCATTGGAATATTGGACAAGGGAAAATTGGACATTTGAGTATTGGACAAGGGAAAATTGGGCATTGAACTATTGGATAAGGGAAAATTGGGCATTGGAGTATTGGACAAGGGAAAATTGGGCATTAGAGTATTGGACAAGGGAAAATTGGGCATTGAAGTATTGGACAAGGGAAAATCGGGCATTGGAGTATTGGACAAGGGAAAATTAGACATTGGAGTATTGGACAAGGGAAAATTGGGCATTGGAGTATTGGATAAGGGAAAATTGGGCATTAGAATATTGGACAAGGGAAAATTGGGCATTGGAGTATTGGACAAGGGAAAATTGGGCATTGGAGTATTGGACAAGGGAAAATTGGGCATTGGAGTATTGGACAAGGGAAAATTGGGCATTGGACTATTGGATAAGGGAAAATTGGGCATTAGAATATTGGACAAGGGAAAATTGGGCATTGGAGTATTGGACAAGGGAAAATTGGGTATTGGAGTATTGGACAAGGGAAAATTGGGCATTAGAATATTGGACAAGGGAAAATTGGGCATTGGAGTATTGGACAAGGGAAAATTGGACATTTGAGTATTGGACAAGGGAAAATTGGGCATTAGAATATTGGACAAGGGAAAATTGGGCATTGGAGTATTGGACAAGGGAAAATTGGGCATTGGAGTATTGGACAAGGGAAAATTGGGCATTAGAATATTGGACAAGGGTAAATTGGGCATTGGAATATTGGACAAGGGAAAATTGGACATTTGAGTATTGGACAAGGGAAAATTGGGCATTGAACTATTGGATAAGGGAAAATTGGGCATTGGAGTATTGGACAAGGGAAAATTGGGCATTAGAGTATTGGACAAGGGAAAATTGGGCATTGAAGTATTGGACAAGGGAAAATTGGGCATTGGAGTATTGGACAAGGGAAAATTAGACATTGGAATATTGGACAAGGGAAAATTGGGCATTGGAGTATTGGATAAGGGAAAATTGGGCATTAGAATATAGGACAAGGGAAAATTGGGCATTGGAGTATTGCACAAGGGAAAATTGGGCATTGGAGTATTGGACAAGGGAAAATTGGGCATTGGAGTATTGGACAAGGGAAAATTGGGCATTGGAGTATTGGACAAGGGAAAATTGGGCATTGGACTATTGGATAAGGGAAAATTGGGCATTAGAATATTGGACAAGGGAAAATTGGGCATTGGAGTATTGGACAAGGGAAAATTGGGTATTGGAGTATTGGACAAGGGAAAATTGGGCATTAGAATATTGGACAAGGGAAAATTGGGCATTGGAGTATTGGACAAGGGAAAATTGGGCATTGGAGTATTGGACAAGGGAAAATTGGGCATTAGAATATTGGACAAGGGAAAATTGGGCATTGGAGTATTGGACAAGGGAAAATTGGGCATTGGAGTATTGGACAAGGGAAAATTGGGCATTAGAATATTGGACAACGGAAAATTGGGGATTGGAATATTGGACACAGAAAAATTGGGCATTGGAATATTGAACAACGAAAATATTATTTACACTGGTTGTAACTTGATAAGTTTTTGTTGTGAATGTTTTATAGAGAGAGGAAGTATAGAATGAAGCTAAGTCGAACATTCGTGATGAAAATAACGATAGAGCAGAGAAATAAAATAGCAACGTCTCTTCTGTGAGAAAGAGGGTGTAGTACATGTAACATAGCGCATCGGTTATATGCAAATATCGAGTCGTGAGCGAAATGACGTCATGATAAGAAAAAAAGAAGACTACAAAAAAGGTGAGAGCACATTCGAGAAGACAATCACGTTAGAGACGTGGATTACGTTCGAGAGCACGTTCGAGAAAACGATCACTTTAGAAACGTAGATGATGTTCGAGAGTACGTTCGAAAAGACGATCACGTGAGAGACGTCACAACCGTAGCGATAAGTCACGCGTGGCTGGAGAATGAAGAAAATAATTGTCGTTGTTGCACGAAAAGATAAGTTTGAGTTATTCTTTGTCTTGCTCTGTTTTGCGACGTACACTGCTTTCAACGTGTTGGGTCTATATATGCAAAACAGTACAATGGTACAGAAAGAGAAGAGAACATCTCCCATTAGATTTTGAAGTCGGTTTTGTACTCAAGGTTAAAAAAGAGCGCTCTAAGCATCACCCCCTATGTGGCAACGTATCTTAGAACATATATTCAGGTAGAGGATTGTGTTGGGATAGAGATATCTTTGGAAGTGGTAGAATAATCCGACCATTTTTCCAACGGATTTCAGCGGGAGATTTGATATAATCCATGAGGACCCGCGGCGCAGTGGTTAGAGTACTTGGAAAAATCAATTGTAAAAAGTAATATTCTCCTAAAGGTTGAAGGTTCAATCCACAGTGTGGGCGACCAAAAATACAACTGCGAACCTCTATCCAGTCATGGTTGATGGAGGAAGAGCACGCCACCCCCGTGAAGTAAATAAAGGTTTCTGCTCGAAATTCCGTCCAAATTCTCGATTTCTACGGAAACATTCCCGAGTTCAACAAGATACACCCAAAGAAGTTCGAAGGTTACATCGACCGAAACGTGAAAATGGCACTCAAGATGAGAACAGTAATCCGATGAATCCAATTAATACGAATAACCAATCCTCATCTCAAAAATTCAGAAACGGATTTGATATGTCTTGTATTTCAAGTCTGGGATGAATATCGGCCCGATAAGTTTTCTCAAGGAAGGAACCATTCATTTCAGTTTAGACAAAGTGAGGATTAGAGCGTTGGTGGTTAAAAGAAGTAAAATTTGATTTTAGACGCATTAAAAATAACCAGCCGCCATTTTCTTCATTTCATCATGTCATGAAACATGAAATCACCACCCCATATTAAGTGATCGATTTACTGTAAAAGATATAAAAAAGAACTTTTAGTGGCACTTGTGCACTAGTGCGAAGGTACAACGTTTTTGCTTATTTGATAATTACCCATATGCTTATTTAATTATTAACAATATGCTTATTTAATAATTACTGATATGTTTTATAATAATTACCCATATGCTTATTTTATAATTACCCATATGATTTTTTAATAATTACTCATGTGCTTGTTTTATTATTACCCATATGCTTGTTTAATAATTACCTATATGCTTGTTTAATAATTACTCCTATCCCTATTTAATAATTACCTATACGCTTATTTAATAATTACCTATATACTTATTTATTAATTACTTGTATAATCATTTAATAATAATTATCGTCATTATTATTCATCATACCCATGATATTCCTTAACAATATATTAAGAAAGTGCCAAGCTGGATACAAGTTTACTAATACAGATAAAAGATAAACCATCTGATGTACATGGACGATCTGAATCTTTTGCAAGAAAAAAAAGGATCTAGCGACGCCGATAAACACGACTAGAATCTTCAGCCAGGATATCCGAATGGAATTTGGTATGGAAACGTGCGCACTGCTACGTTACGTAGAACCCGAACGTAAAGGCATAGAACTACTTAACCAAACTGAGATGAGGATACTAGGTGAACATGACACCTACAAATATTTGGGAGTTCTAGAGCTGACACTATCAAAGCCAAGAAATGAAAAAGAATATTAAAAGAAATACTTCAGAAGAACAAAGACAATCCTAGAAACTAAACTATATAGTGGAAACTTAATAAAAGGCATAAACACATGGGCAGTGT
Organism: Euprymna scolopes; assembly: GCF_053919585.1. Lineage (NCBI taxonomy): Eukaryota > Metazoa > Mollusca > Cephalopoda > Sepiida > Sepiolidae > Euprymna > Euprymna scolopes. The sequence continues at coordinate 77,249,454 of NC_136517.1, read as the reverse complement.
CACTAGTAAGATAGTCTGGACCATTTATAAGTTGGACCAAAGAAGAACTGAGGAATTTCGATTAGAAGGCCAAGAAACTTATGACTATGTACAATGCACTACACCCAAAGGATGATGAGGACCAAGTCTACGTGAAAAAGAAAAACGAAGGAAGAGTACTGGATTGTATAGAAGATGGTTTGAATGACACAAAAAAGAATTAGAAAAATACATAATGCAGAACACCGAAAGGATAATTATGGCAGCGAGAGACATTAAAAAAATGAACAAAACAGAAAACAGGGATGCAAAGGATAAGACAAGAAAAGAAAATAGAGAGAGTAACAATCCCACGGATGATTCATAAGGATGACAAAAGATGAGACTAACGAAAACATTTGGACATGGTTGCACAAAAGGAAACCTAAGCAGAGAAACTGAATCCTTGATAACAGCCACACAAGATAACGTTAAAAGAGACTCGATCAAGTGGGGAAGGAAATTATGCAAACAATTTTGAACACTCAGACAAATGGCACAAACACAAACAGGTAGCAGTATTTGAAAATGAAAATCATTAAATCCTATGACGTATAAACGGATAAACCAATCTAAGCAAGAAAACCGGGTGTCGTAATATTAAATTGGTGCAAAAATAATGTCGGTTTTTTATCAGATATATATACGTCAATAAACAACATTGTTTTTGCACCAACCTAATACTTAAGAAGAAGCAAAAGTCCTATCAAATCATAGATTTCACTGTTCCAGAGACCAAAGGTTGAATATCAAAACAATATCAAATACAAGCAGAGCAAATGGACAGAGCTATTCACAAAACTGAAAGGGATATATGGATAGATGAAAAAGGTCAAGAAAACTCGAATAATAGTAAGAACATTAGGAACAATTTCGGAAAAAAACTTTGAAAAAAAAAGGAGAAATTGGAATCAGAAGAAAGGCTGAGATTATACAACGGATAACAATAATGAAAACGGCTGAATTATTAAGGAAACCCCTTCAATGCAAATCTTATCGAAAGAAGTGGAGTGTACTAAAAATCTGGAGAGACTTGTTGTCACTCAGACCCCAAGAAACATCACAGGTCGTCCTCAAAGAAAAATCTTTGAGAATAGCCTGCATGAAAACTCTTAGTGAGTATATATATATATATATATATATATATATATATATATACATATATATATATATTAATTTTATTTATACAAACATTAATGGCTACATATGTGCATACATGTTTCTGTAATCATCCACGTTGGGGATTACGTCTTCAGGCCAAGAATTACCGTCGAAAGTGATATTTCCACCAAATATATTTTCCTATTTCGTTTATCAAGTTAGCATGCAACCTGGGTAGGAGTAATAAAAAACGGTAAAAGGATGAGTGAGGTATTTGAAGATAATAAACATCTTTTTCATTTCCCTTTCCCCTTCCAACCTAACTTTTGGTTTTATGGCATAAGGTACTTGAGAATTTAGTTTTCTTGTCTTGGAGTCTGTAAGTTAAGAACCTTAGCGATGGTCAGCTAAGTACTGACCGGTGCCTTTTAATCTACATCCACCCACACACACATGCAACACACATACACCACACACATACGCAGACACCGTCACACACACATTAATACGTACACTTGTGCCCGATATTATTCATACCCCCCTTGAAAATTGAGTTTATTAGGTGTAACTTTGTAAGAATTTATTGTTTACGTCCATATTGATACATATTCTTAATAAACCTCTTTCTGATCATTTTCGTCATTTTAAAATCTCGGGATACTTGTAATAAAAGAAATATACAGCTATTTATAAAATCTGCAATGTTCAAAAATAATCATACCCCCTTATTTTTTCAGTATTAATCGAGTTTCTGACTGTTTGTTTCCTGTTTGATTCTTATTTTGAATGCTTTTATACAATCTTTGATTAATTTCATTTCGTTTTTTGCATGTTTCAGAAATTAAAATGATATCAACTGAAAACCAATAAAAGAATAAAAATTATTAGAATGGGGAAGAAAAAAGAGCTTAGTAATGATCTTAGGACTAAAATTGTGAATTCACATAAGGATGGTTTAGGTTACAAGTCAATTTCCAAGAAATTTGAGGTCCCTACAGCAACAGTACAGAGTATCATCAAAAAATTCCAGAGCCACCACACAACAAACAACTTGATTGGTAGAGGAAGGAAAAGGAAGCTGTCTGCTAGAGCCACCAGGAATATTGTAAGAAGTGTTAATGCAAATCCAACCACCACTACTAAGGACATTTTAGAAAATCTGGAGTCTTCTGGCGTTAAAATATCAAGGCAAACATTGCAAAGTACTCTGCATGAAAATGGTCTGAAAGGAAGAAGACCAAGAAGGACTCCATTGCACACCGGAAAACACCTTGCAGCACGTCTAAAGTTTGCTAGGACCCATGTGAATTCTCCAGAGTCCGTTTTCTCAAGTATTTTGTGGACTGACGAAACAAAAATTGAATTGTTTGGCCATATGGATGCTTCTAACGTTTTGAGGAAGAAAGGAGAAGCTTACAACCCAAAGAACACCATACCCACGGTGAAAGATGGTGGTGGTAGCCTAATGTTTTGGGGCTCCTTTTTGGCTAGTGGTCCAGGTAGTTTGGTCAAGATAGATGGAACCATGAAGAAGGAGCAATATTTGGAGATACTCCAGAAAAACATTAGACAGGATGCGGAGAAGCTCCATTTAGGACCAAACTGGGTCCTTCAACAGGATAATGATCCAAAACATACTGCCAAAATAGTCAAGAAATGGTTTGAGGATAATCAAATTAATGTTTTGGAATGGCCTAGCCAGAGTCTCGACCTGAACCCTATCGAACACCTCTGGCACATATTGAAAACTGAGGTTAAAAAGCGGAAATCTAGAAATTTGAGGGATTTGGAGAACTACTGCATTGATGAATGGTCAAAAATCAGTGTTGATGCTTGTAAAAACCTTGTTGATAAATATCCAAAACGGTTACAGGCAGTTATTAAGAATAAAGGGCATGCTATTGACTATTAGTAAGAGAGGTATGAATAATTTTGAACTAGTGCCATTATTGTTTTTCTTTGTATAATGTTTCAAACTTGCATAATTTATTTATTTGTTGAGTTTAAATTAAATGCTTATGCTTGATTTATTGTTTGAAATCCCTTTAATATTGTCTACCTTCTAGTTTGAGCAATATTCTTATAGAAATCTCAAAGATCCGAGGGGTATGAATAATATCGGGCACAAGTGTATATCCAAAAGCGAATCCATGCTGTACGCTTTTTTTTTCACAACACACATACTGAAACTAGACAATAACTCTGAAACTACGCAGAAATAGAGTTAAAATTACATTAAGGTAAATAAAACAAAACAAAAATAAATAAAATTAAATAAAAATAAATAAAAATAAAATAAAATTAAAACAAATAAACAAACAAAATATGAATAAATATAAAACACGAAAGTTATCTAAACCCCACATGTACCTATATACATATATCAATATACTTATAAATGCCTACACTTTGCCACACCCGCGCATATATACACACACACATTACAGACATACAGAGACGAATAATAGCGTTTTTCTTTACTTCTGTAGCGTAGTAACCCCTTCGTACATGCAATAGTATGCTACCACACTCCAGACGGGTATATATATATATATATATATATATATATATATATATATATATATATATATATATATAAACATACACACATACACACATACATACATATATATATACATATATATATATATAAACATATATACATATACACATATACATACACATATAACATATATATAAACAACATTCGGACATTCATACATTCTTGTAGTCTATATTGTTACAACAATCATATACGAGGCAGCCTATTCTAATAGTTCAGAAATATATATGCATATACATACATCTACATACAATACACACAGAAATACATCCATATACAAACATACACACAGATATATAGATACACATATATATAAATATACAAACATACATGCATACATAAAATACACTTATACATACATACTCACACAAATATAGACATATACATATATACCTGTACCTTGCCACCAAATGATACATCTAAAGTAGAAACCGACATGAATACATTTACCATATAAATTCCCTTTTTCTATTAAACTCCACACGCATAGTTATATTGCATAGCCCCACCCGTTTGTTACATTTTCCTAAGTTATAGGTTTTTTCGTAAAAATTTACACTACGTAAAAGTTTATATTGAATTCAGCATGAAGTTCATAGGCCTATCCTCATATTAAGCGAACACTCTTTCGATGGTAAGGCAGATATACATAAGATGTATCACGATACAATAATAATATATAATGACACATGACAGAAATCAGAGTATTTAGGTTATACAAACCGAGTATACAAGCTTATATATTGTAGTACTTACCTTCATCTTTGTTTATTCACCCTAATTTCCTTATCCCCTTTTCTTTCATTCACCCTTCATTCCTTACTTTCTTTCATCTATATATTTCTTCATTTTTTTTTATAAATTACTTTTCCTACCCGGGTATATAAAGATCTTATATTCATACATGCACACACCCAAAAATATCCATATGCATACATTATTACGAGGTTCACTCAAAAACAATCTATTACTCGTTTGGTTACAAATATACCTTCATATAGGTACTTGTTTCGGTTAGTAATACCATAACTGCTCGATGAAGTAGAATATTAAGCGACTTACGTAACCCATACCGGTATGATCATAGTTGCGACCTCACTTATCCTCTTTGTGGGGGGTATTTGATGGGGGTTAGTTGTACTCATAGTTGTTCTAGTCTACTAATTTAGAGTTCTTTAAGTGCGTGTATTCGGAAATGTTTGCAGGATATAGCAGTTTCTTTGTTAATATTTAATAATTTTTCTCTGTCTTTAAACCTAGTTATCTCAAGTTTTTCTGATAAGCATAATGGACAAGGTGAGTTCAATGAGTGGCAAGTATTGGCCCTCCTAATAATCTTCCATTCTATACTAGGTGTTTTATTTTCTCTAACTAATTTCCAGTAATATAACGATAAGGAAGTGTCCTTTTCATATGTTGGATTACTCATCGAGCGTGTATGTCCATAGAATCTATTTTTGAAAGTCATTTGGGTACTCCCTATGTAGAATCTTTCGTCCCTTGGGTTCTCCACTGGGAATATCCTAGCTTGGTATACCACTGATGAGGTCAGACATTCATTTTTTATTGGGCATTCCTCAGGCTTTTTACAGTTACATTTATTCACCGCAGTGTTTGCACTATTATTTTCATTTTCTCTATTAGTCGTCTTAAAAATTCTTCCATTATGCTTTTTTATAATCCTTTCTAAGTTATCACTACAGCTATAACTTAATTTTAATGTATTTTTTATTAAATATTTTATGTAATATATTATTTGGTGGGAAATGCTTGTTAATAAGTTGCAAAAATTTTGTACCAAGTTTTGTTTTCAACATAATATTAAAGGGGGGTGTGAACATAATAATTTTTCTACCACGATTTCTAGATCCATTTGTGCTAGTGTTAGTTACTTTATATTTTATCTCTATGTTCTTATACCCACTATTTTTAAGTGCTGTATTATAAATAGCTTTTCAATCATTGAAAGTTACTTCATTAGATGAATTGTTACTTATTCTACTTTCAATAGATAATGGTATATGTTTAATAATGGATGGTGGATGGTTAGACTGCGGGTGTATATAAATAGGATTAGCATTATCCTTCATATATGGTTTATAAGCATTCAACTCCAGATCTAAAATAACGTCAAGAAAATCAACCTGTTTTAAGTTAGCATTAACTTCTACTTTTAGGCCAAAATCTTTCATGTCCCTATGGATTGCTCTCCTAATCTGATCACATTTAACACTTGTAGCATTCTTCACTATTATGAGCCCATCATCACGATATAGGCCCATGTCCCTTCTATCAATAATATTATCTTTTGTTAAATTATAAATGATATAAAGTCCAACGAGATCTCTTGCCTCTGCAGAGTCCAGCGATCCCATTGATACCCCGAAAAAGTCGTTTAGCCCATTTTTTGCCCATTGTTCTCCGTTATAGACAAAGACAATTGTGCGGCATTTCATAATAATATACAAATCCTCATCGGAGACATTGGTATAGGTCTTAGCAAATTCAATTGCCTTTCCAAAGAGATCCTTTGTGATTGACGAGTAGTAATCCATAATGTCAAATTGCATGAAGGCACATTTTTTCTTGTTGGCAATGTCAAGAAACCATTTTACCGGATCCGCCGTATTTATCCATAGGTTCAGGTTGAATTGCCGTTTTAATTCTAGATTGATTTTCTCTAATATTCTTTTCCAATTTCGGGTCCAGTTGGGTTAATCAATCTAGTTGTTGGTTTTGTGTTGAAGCTAGGTTTATGATCCTTTAAAAGGATCTACGCTTCGTTTCCTCTAAGCTTATTTACTCTATAACTGATTTGTAATTCATCCGTGATTTTTTTACTGTCCTTATTTATCAAATCAATTACGTTGCTATTTTTTTACCTTGTGATAGTCTTTTTTCAAATTCTTCTGGACTAGGTCATTATATTTCTTCTTGTCTAATTTGTAAAAGTTTCTGGTCTTATCCGCATTAACAAGGATATGTTGTGACTTGTTGATCTCCTTTACAATATTGTCGAGTTTGGAATTGATTTTTAGTTTTGTGGAATTCTAAATTTCTAATTAGTGAATAGAGATCCTTCTCAAATAGCACTAATTGTGGGATTACTGGTGGTGATTTTATGCTTTTAAATCCATATCTCTCTTTTTTGGCGTTATCATCTTTATCCAGTAGAAAAAAGGTAGCTTTCCATTTCATCCTTTTGAGTAAATCATCCATTTTCATTATTAATTTTAGTAAGCCAGGTTGCATGCTAACTTGATAAACGAAATAGGAAAATGTATTTGGTGGAAATATCACTTTCGACGGTAATTCTTGGCCTGAAGACGTAATCCCCCAACGTGGGTGATTACAGAAACATGTATGCACATATGTAGTCAATAATGTTTGTATAAATAAAATTAATATACCTGCTCTGTTCACTCATTGAGCACTATTTTGGTAGGCACATGTTGTTTCATTGGATGTACTTCTAGGAAACTAAACTCTACTGGCTATATATATATATATATATATATATATATATATATATATATATATATATATATATATATATATATATATATTTCAGAGGAAACATAATTTAATTTAAATACCAAAGAAAACAAAAAAACAAGAAATGGGCAGGTGAAATTATTAAAATTTCCTTAAGGCCTTATCGTCTGACCCTCTAAGAGGAAACGTCAGAATGATAAATTAAAAACTAAGAAACGAATGAGGGAAGAAGGGAATTTGGTTTCAGTTAGAAGACCAGTGAGGAAAAAAATCTCACTGTTCAGGTGGTTTTAAATCAATAAATACTTCCAACTGATGTTTCAAAATCTTTTGTCTACACAGGCTAGGTCGAGAGTTATTAATGACTAACGCCTCAATGTTATTGAGATGATAGTTCGACCTCGCACTGTATAAAACAGAAAACCACACATACAGTGCGAGGTCGAACTATCATCTCAATATCATTGAGGCGTTAGTCATTAATAACTCTCGACCTAGCCTGTGTAGACAAAAGATTTTGAAACATCAGTTGGAAGTATTTATTGATTTAAAACCACCAGTTTTTAATTTATCATTCTGACGTAGAGGGTCAGACGATAAGGCCTTAAGGAAATTGTAATAATTTCACCTGCCCGTTTTTTTTTGTTTTCTTTGGTATTTAAATTAAATTATGTTTGTTTTTGTGTCCAAAATTATGAGATGACTAAATGAACGAACATCACTTTTCTAATGTTTGTTTTTGTGTCCAAAATTATGAGATGACTAAATGAACGAACATCACTTTTCTAATGTTTGTTTTAGTGTCCAAAATTATGAGATGACTAAATGAACGAACATCACTTTTCTAATGTTTGTTTTAGCGTCCAAAATTATGAGGACTAAATGAACGAACGTCACTTTTCTAATGTTTGTTTTAGCGTCCAAAATTATGAGATGACTAAATGAACGAACATCACTTTTGTAATGTTTGTTTTAGCGTGCAAAATTATGAGATGACAATGAACGAACATCACTTTTCTAATGTTTGTTTTAGCGTCCAAAATTATGAGGACTAAATGAAAGAACATCACTTTTGTAATGTTTGTTTTAGCGTCCAAAATTATGAGATGACTAAATGAACGAACATCACTTTTCTAATGTTTGTTTTAGTGTCCAAAATTATGAGATGACTAAATGAACGAACATCACTTTTCTAATGTTTTTTTTAGTGTCCAAAATTATGAGATGACTAAATGAACGAACATCACTTTTCTAATGTTTGTTTTAGTGTCCAAAATTATGAGATGACTAAATGAACGAACATCACTTTTGTAATGTTTGTTTTAGTGTCCAAAATTATGAGATGACTAAATGAACGAACATCACTTTTCTAACGTTTGTTTTAGTGTCCAAAATTATGAGATGACTAAATGAACGAACATCACTTTTCTAATGTTTGTTTTAGTGTCCAAAATTATGAGATGACTAAATGAACGAACATCACTTTTCTAACGTTTGTTTTAGTGTCCAAAATTATGAGATGACTAAATGAACGAACATCACTTTTGTAATGTTTGTTTTAGCGTCTATAATTATGAGATGACTAAATGAACGAACATCACTTTTCTAATGTTTGTTTTAGCGTCCAAAATTATGAGATGACTAAATAAACGAACATCACTTTTCTAATGTTTGTTTTAGCGTCCAAAATTATGACTAAATGAACGAACATCACTTTTCTAATGTTTGTTTTAGTGTCCAAAATTATGAGATGACTAAATGAACGAACCTTAGTAAACGACGAACTTCACTTTTTTAATGTTGGTTTTAACGTCTAAAAATTATTACATAACTAAATGAACGCTGGTCGTCGTTTTTGTTTTTCTTTTGTGTTTGTTTTTGTGTCTTTAAACAAGTCGAACTTCTTTTTTTTTAATGTTTGCTTTTAGCGTCCAAAATTTTGACACGACTAAATGAACGAATCTTAGTAAAACGAGACGAACGTTTTGGGGGATGTTTGCTTTCAGCGTCTTACATTATGACATGAAAATTGAACGAATCTCTTCCCACTTACAAGATGGTCTGTCTATTCCGAGAGCCCTTCTTAATATGGGGATGTTGCAGATGACCAGAGGAGGTATCGGGGTTTGTTTCGAAAGCCATTCTTAATATGAAGAAGTTGAAGGTCTGTCCGAAAGCCTTTCTTAGCTTGGCAGCAACAAGAATAACAAGAACAACAGTACTATACTGTTTTTACGAGGGGATGTGATTGATTGTAGAACACTTTTTTGGTTGGGAAATTTTTACCCTAGATTCACCCACAAACTTTCCTTTAAAATGACGTCTTTCATAGGTTTTTCGCTATGCTGATTAAGAAAATCTTATTTATATTTGCCGTATACAAGTAGTTTTCCCCATATCAAGCCTGTATTATGCCTTTTATATCATTGGCCGCCAGATTAGTATGCACGGGTGAGGATCATATCTAATTATATCCAACCGACACTGCCAACCCCTAACTTCTTTCTTGGTTCATAGTATATGCACGTGGGGATCTTGATAGCGAATATCAAAGTAAATTTGTAGCAAATATTTTGACAGTCACCCACACTACCAAAATCGGGTTATCATTCCGAAAGCAGTTATTAACCTGGAAATATTGCCGGTGACCGTTCCGAAAGCCGTTCTTGACATGGGAATGTTGCCGGTGAACATTCTGAAAGCTATTCTTAAAATAGGAATATTGCCGGTGACGATTCCAAAAGCAATTTTTAACATGAGGAGGTTGGGGGTGTCTGTTCCAAAAAACACCCTTAAAATGTGGAGGTTGGTTGTTTGGTAACAACAACAGCAACAACAACCGTACTTTCAATTTTGTTACGAGAGGAGAGGGGGCATATTTCCACCGAGCAACGCCAGTTAGCGGGTCCTGCTAGTGTATTATAAACTGTTTTTGTCTCTTGTTCTTTACTAAACAGACAGTATTTAAAGAGAATATGCTGTATAATTGATTTAATTAACAGTGATGATGAATGAAATAATATTGCATTTATTAATCTAGATATCATCCTATATTATTATTATTATTATTATTATTATTATTATTATTATTATTATTATTACGTTGCCTATTACTACGATTGATATAAAGTGCAAACTGCCAGCATGTGAAACACGGTTCCTCAAGATTGCTTTCCAACTGACCAACATGATCGTTTTCAAGTCCAATGTAAACAAATTCTTGTTGGTCCCTTAAATAACCAAATTCTGCCAAATCGCAACAATCATTACCAGTCATCGTCCACTTGACACTCATTTAACACCTATCCTCGAGTAGTCTTTGTGCTTTGATAATTTATAATATCTCAGTACAAAAACAAAAGAGAACAAAGAGAAAGAAACAAAGAAAAAAAAAAACTTTCCGCAAGAGTTAGTTTTAAAATTCAGCCAAGGTGCACTTTCGTAAAGACTTCTTTACTTATAGTAGCACAATAATTTCGAAGGTTTAGTTGTATTCGCGCTGTAGTTTCAAGTCACGTGCTATATTGATCGGAGTTGAGTTGAACAATGAATACTTAGCGACTGACAATAGCATTGTTTTTGTTCTTTATTAATGATGGATTATTGTTGCGGTCGTAAGCGGCCATTTTCCCCTAATCATGTCGGCCATTGCCGATAGACATTTTTTTCTTTTTATCCGTATCTTTCCACATGGGTAAACTTTCTAGCGATTCCATAGATCGTCGAAAGAGATGTCAGTAAAAGTAGATAAAAATTAATTTTGCAAATCATTTTAGGAGGGAATTAAAAGGAGAAAAATAGTGAATTAACAAAACGTTATATCCCTCTTCATGTGTTCAAAATAACTCGTATATACATTCAAACTTTTCGTCCATGCATTTTCGCTTAATCAATTCATTCTTTTTATTTTAAAAATTTTTATTCACGCTTCGATTATATTTTCAAATGCCCTATTTCCGATCGCGTCTCCGGTGGTATAAATTGTAAGAATTGAAATAGATTTGACTTACCGGGAGTGAGTCGGAGGGAAAACAAGACACTGGGTATTTATTTGCTTCCCCACTGAGCAAATTAGGCACAAGGCCGTTTTTTAATGTGGAGATAGAGGGGGGGGGGGAGGGAAAGGGGGAACCAGCTCCCGAGAGGTGGGAAATGGGAGCTGGATAGTAACTGTTGGTATGAAGGGTTGCCCCTACATTGACCAAGGTCAGATATGTGGGGTTACCCCCACATATGGTCTGTGCTAGTCTTAGCTTGCAGTATCTGTCGGAACAGATACTACACTTTAATCTTGTCCCCCGTGCCGCCGAAGCGGGGATGGCCTGGGAAGACAAGACACTGAACTGCTGTTTTGTTACGGAGAAACTGGGTGTCTATTTCCTACTAAGTTAAATAGACATTCTAATCTCGTTGGAAATCACGTTGGAATTCTCGCCACTGAGAGTTAGTATGTATAAAAGGAGTTGTCTCACTACGGGTTAGTGATTAGTTAAGAAGCTAGTTACCTTTGTGCATAAGCCGAGTCTTTATCGTCACGTTGGTTTGTTATTTTTTCCTGCGATTGTTTCACATATTGTTATTATTATTGTTATTGCCGTGTTAAATTTGTTTTATTTGTTAAAGTTGCTATTGCTGTTATCTTCCTGCTGTTATTTTTGAACGGGACTTTTACCCTATTTTTTTAAATTTTTTTTTTTCCCCTCTCTAACCCGTCGGCCATGGCGTCCGCCAGCAATGTGCCGTCGGAAGAGGACAAAAGTGGCGAACAAAAGAATGGGTGGGCGAAACCACCCAAAGTTAAAATTGACGTTAACAACTTCTTAACGGAAGCAAGGAAATGTCTGCAATATGTTACAGACACAGGAGTTTCTTTGGAAGTACCACGGCTACAGGAATTTGCCAAGAAAACGATTTCACTTTTTGTGGTTGATCGCAAGACCAAAAAATTGATCAGGTCAACTAAGGAAACGGTAACCAAATTACTGGCAACGGCAGGAATGCGTGCGGATCGTGTAACGAAATGCAGAGGCTACAATACCTGGGCCGCCCTGTTTAAAACAGAGGAAGAATGCGTCGCACTAACCAAAAAGGAAATCATCACACAAGAATACATATTAAGAATGGAGTACCTAGGACGGAGGAGAACGACTGTTTCCATTTTCGAAGTTCCAGGGGCGGTCCCAGGTGAATATCTAGCTGCCTACCTCCTGAAATTCGGTGATATCACTGGTATAGAGGTGGACCAGTACAACGGAGTCTGGTCCTTCGATATCCTATTAAACAAAGAAGCTTTCCTCGAAATACCCTACTTCCTGGAAGCGGGAGCTGAAAAACTCCCCATTGTGGTCACAGGGAGGAGGCCGACCTGCTGGATTTGTAGTGAAGTAGGTCACTTAACTTACACCTGTCCGAAAAAGATAAAAACCAATGTGACAAACACAACAAACCCTAAAGAGGTGGTTGTTGGGCACCTCGAACCTGAGGTTAGAACGCCAAATACAAGCAAAACAATTGAAGTGATTAAAGAAATCACAACAGAAGAATTCGAGGAAAAATTCAACTCCGAGATGGAATCGCCCAAAAAGAGAGAATGGACACTGGTACCGTTTACTAAATCGCCTCGTAAAACGTACGCGGATAAACTGACCAAAGAGCAGATATTAGACATTAGGACCAGTAAAGACCCAGGGGGGGCAACAAGTTTAAGGCCCTGCTAAAAATAAAGGACTCGCTTGATGAAAAGCGCAAGCAAAGCGAGAAGAAAAAAGAAAAAGAAAAAGAAAAAAAGATATTAGATTTCCCCGAATCTCTCTTCCCCGAAAAGCCTGCCCCTCCTCCAAAAGAGAAAAGATCACCCCGTAAAGCGCCACCTCTCTCTCCCGCAAACGTACCAAAAAGAGACCCAAAGTTGACAACCCTTGGCTCCCCATCCAAAAAGACCCCTAAACCGTCCCCTAAACCGTCTCCATTCTGCTCCCCAAACAATACACCCAAAAGCTCCCCCCGCTTCCCCTATGAAAATTGACATGCCCCCTCCTTCATCACCTCGCCCTTCTACTTCTGAAAAGAAAAGACAAAGAAGTACCTCCCTGGAAAAAGACCAAAAAAAGAAAAGACCCCCTTTTTTTCAGGGCAAAGACGTGTGTAAGATCACGGCTAATATAGAGGCCATATCAAAAAATCATGGTAGAAAAGACTACCGAAACCTCTACGCGGTGAAGCAGATAAACAAACTGGACATTACAAACCCAGAAAATTTTCCCAATGCCAAAAGGCTTTTAACTGTGGTTAGAAGTCGTGAAGAGGCCAAAGGAGTTTGGACTATGCTGGAGGAAGCGAACTCTGCTTTTAATATCATTCCTCCAGCAGCTTTTTTTTAGCGACTCTGACATACTTAAAATGGAGAAACTATGTGTTGGACTGGTCCCCATAAAAATCCACCCTTCACTTTATAGAGCGATTAAGTTAACATTTCCTCTAGACATCGGTGGTCTGTCCCCTGATGGGGCCATCAGTAATGAGATGACCTCTGGATCATTGGGGACAGCTGTCGGTGTCTTGGCACCGTCCATGTTTGTTAAGGATACCCAACCCTAGATAGATCACAATGGCTTTAAGGTTAGCTACTTTGAATGTCCGAGGGTTGAGGTACGCCTCTCGTAAACTTCGAGTTGCACGCGACCTTCAACGCCTCGGGGTGGATATATGCTGTGTACAGGAAACTCACTTCATTCCCAGTGATTATCAGGGTGTACTGCTTAGGGACTTTCAGCTCTATTCAGCACATTTTGATTCCCACTCGAGGGGTGTTTCCTGGCTAGTTAGACGCGCTCTTGATGCTTCGTGTGACCCAGTCTATGCTGATCCAGAGGGAAGAGTGTACGTGCTGGATGTTACCGTAAAGGATGTGGCATTTCGATTTATTGGGGTTTATGCTCCCAATAGCCATAGCGAGAGGGTTTCCTTTTTCCGGGGGATGGAGCCCTTCATGAATTCGTTTCGGCGGATAGTTTTAGCGGGAGACTGGAACGCGGTCCTGGATCCCGATTTAGATCGCGGGGGTAATACTTCAAGGGCTACTAACCAGAACCGGGATGCTAAGGCGTTTCGAGACTTTATTGACAAGTTTGATCTTGTCGATAAATTTCGAAACGAAAAGCCCGGGGATGTAGTTTGGACTTGGACAGGTAGACGCGGCTCCGATCCGGTGCAACTTTCGAGTTACATCGATCGGTTCTTAGTTAGGAGAGTCGACTTAGGGCTTTTAGACTGTCCAAGTTTTCATAACATAGTTTATTCGGACCATAGGTTAGTCCGGGTTCGGTTAAACTTAGATAGCGTTAAACCTAGGATGGCTAGTTACTGGAAGTTCAACACGTCGTTGTTTGACGTGAAGGGCGTCCGGGAACAGCTTTTACTAACAATACAGAGGGAATTTACGGGAGCCATTATCGGGAATAAGTGGTGGAGAAAACTTAAACAAGTAATTAGGTCCTTCGCTGCTGATTTTAGTCATCGACTCAATCTTAATTCTAGAGCAGCGAAAGCGGCACTAGATGATAGATTAAAAAGGGCGGTGGAGGAGGGGGATAGTGATAGTTATACTTTAATTAAGGCTGAACTGGACTCCCTGGATAACAGGAAGAACCAGGGTCTAGTAGTTAGGGCTAGGTTAAAAAGATTGCCGAACGAGGCAACAAACATGGCCGCGTCAATGCGTGCGGAGGAGCGTCGACGTGCGACTGATTGACACATCGCCAGTGTCACATTGCCGGCCGGACGAACCATAACATCAAATGATGGAATCCTGGAGGGTTTTCGAGCTCATTTGCAGGAGCTTTTTACCATGGAGCCCGGTCTGGAGATTGAACAGTTTGACACGTATTTAGCTGACTTTTCTCGCCTTGAAGCGACCGAAGCAGCTACGTGTGAAGGTAGCATAAAAGAGGAAGAAGTCCTTGAGGCTCTGAAACAAGTCGGGCTGGACAGGACCCCTGGGATTGATGGTCTGCCTTACGAGGTGTACTTGAGGCTGTCGCCCATTTTTATTCCTTTGCTGGCCACACTCTTCAACTCCTGGTTTAGGAACGGGTCTATACCTCAGTACTTTACCAGGGGGATCATTAAATTGCTTCGCAAAGATAAAAATGGAGGGGATGGGATTAGCAATTTCCGGCCCTTAACGATGTTAAACACAAAGTTAAAGATTTTGGCCAAGATCTTAACAAATCGTCTGCAGGTTGTTTTACATCGTCTCATAAGTCCCGAACAGACGTGTTCTGTTAAGGGCCGGACGATTCAAGATAATTTGCACGCGATACGCTTGATCATAGAGAAAGTCGACACAGAAGCCGCGCTGATCAATTTAGATCAGTCCAAAGCATTCGATAGGATGGACCATCGTTACCTAGGGGCTGTTCTTTGCTCGGCTGGGTTTGGACCCCAGTTTCGCTCATGGATTCGCCTCTTGTATGCTAACCCCGGTGCTATGGTGGAGGTGAATGGGGTGAGATCGAAGCCCTTCAGGTTAACAAGATCTATCCGTCAAGGTTGTCCGTTATCACCCATGCTGTATGTCATTGCGCTTGAGCCCTTTTTGCGCCAGCTTAGGGTGAATCCGGTCCTTCGCGGGATTACTTTGCCAGGTGTTTCTACCCCAGTAAAGTATACCGCCTATGCCGACGACGTGACTGTGCTTGTAACGAGCAATGCCGAGATTAGAGTCGTCGACATGGAAACAAGACGGTATGCACAGGTAACAGGGGCCATAATCAACCACGTTAAGTCTATTGGCTTACGTGTTGGTGCCTGGAAGGGAACGCCCCTTCAGGGGCCCTTTGGTTGGACTGATGGGCCCTGCAAGCTACTCGGCGTCTGGTTTGGCCCCGACCTCCAGCTGGTGAAAAATTGGTCGGAAGTGTTGAAAGCGGTCAAGACCACAGCTCATTTGTGGTCTTTGAGAAATCTAACTTTAAAGGGTCGGGCGGAGGTATGCAATACTCATATCTACCCCCTGATCCTATACCGTCTATCAGTGCTTCCACTCCCGGAGTCCTCACTACTTGAACTAGTGCGTGCTCTTTTCGCTTTCTTATGGCGCGGAAAGCAAGCCATGGTTGCTCGGGAGATCTGTTGCCTGCATCCGTCTGAAGGCGGTTTGGGTATGCCTAATATCAAAATACGTAGACACACTCTAAGGCTGATATACCTGGACCGAATGTGTACACTTGACTTAGGGAACGGTGTCTTCTGGATGGAAGACACTAAGAAAGCCTTTCCGGCTTTGGAGAGTGTGCATTCGGCTGAGGGGGAGGCACGCAGGAGGCCCCGAAACGAATGCCATTTCTATTACGAGTGTCGACAGGCGTTGAGGTTCCTTCAACGGGTGAATGAAAGCCTCTCTGACACCCGGCTGTTGTCTCGCAAAGCGCTATATAGGGTTTTAGTGAGGGGATCTGTACGAGACGAAAAGATTGAGGAGTTCGGTTTCACGAATGAGGAGCGTCGCTCGATATGGCCTTGGGCGCCCGGGATGAGCTGTTTCGATAACTACGAGGCATCGATCACCTGGCTGGTAATCCGAGATGCCCTCTGGGTTCACAAAAAACTTTTCATAGCGGGTTTTACAATGACACCTAGTTGTGTCCGATGCGGAGATTGGGAGGAAGACCTAAGCCATGCTTTCTTCCGCTGCGCTATCGTTCGACCGTTATGTGAGTTAGTTGAGAGCTTCACGGTTCGCATACTAAACGGGCGTTTTTTTGTACTGGATGCGGTTTCCCCGTGCTGCAATTGGGCGCCGAGTATGAAGAAAGAGGAACGTTATGTTTTTCTGTGTTTGCTAGCTGTTATGAGAGGCGTGATTTGGTCGACACGACAGAAGGAGGTTTACGGAGATGAGACCTTCACTGCTCCCCAGCTTGTTCTCATGTTCAAGCATCGGTTGAAAATGCGAATTAAGCTGGAGAAGGTGAAACTCACTCCTGTGAATTTTAACGAAAGGTGGGTGAAAGCTTCGCGACTGTGTAGAGTGACTGGAGCTCGCCTTAAATTCGTTTCTGATTTGATTTAGGTCAAAAAGGATTTTGGGTGTCCTGAACTAACAAGACATCAGTATCGGACCGATTAGTTTAGTATAGGTTAGTTAGGCTTTATTGTTTGATTTTTTTAGCTTAGCTAGAGTATGTATGTGTTCATCGTCCCAGTCCCTCTTTTAGTTTGCCCTTGTCTCCCCCCCTTTTTCCCCCCACCTTAGGTTCGATAATCCCCATTCCCGACCCCAATTAGGTGACGGATGGATTGCTTTGTCAGTGATGCAGGTCGTTTTTGTGGTGTTTATTCAATAAAGTCAGTTTTCGTGTGGACCTGCGTCTTTTCGACTGACAAAGCTTTCTATCTGCCACAATTAGTAGTGGGGGGCTTTTTTACTAACTACTATTTTTTCATTGTAAATATTTCATTCTTTTTTGTATATAAAATTTTTAGCCCCCCCCCCACATCATGTATATATCAATTTTCGGGTTATAATTAGGATTCCCATAGAGTGATTCTGGTATTCTGGTGAAAGAGTCTAGTTAAGTTAACTTTATGTTAGATAGGTCCACATTACCCCCTCCTATTTTTGGCCTTGTGCCACATTTTGTATATATATTTATGCAAATAAATATTAAGAAGCGAGTTACCTAGCTTGCTAGTCGGTTGGCGTCTCTTAGACTGATTACCGCGTTACTGTTATTCGGCAAACGTTACCTGTTAATTGTTACCTTTACAAGGAAAGAAAAGATTGCTTGTAAGCAACGTCACCATTTCGTTGGAAGCCCTTACTTGCTTTTCTTACCCCCCCCCTCTGGATGACATTATCTCGATCGCTTATATTATGATTCGGCTATGAGATATGGGCTTCATATCCTCAATCTAATACCTGGACATCCTTCGGGCCGGGATCAATATGTAGTATCTGTTCCGGCAGATACTGCAAGCTATGACTAGCTATGACTAGCAAAGACCAGATGTGGGGGAAACCCCACATGCCTGACCTTTAACCAGCTCCCATTTCCCACCTCTCGGGAGCTGGTCCCATTTTTCCCTTCCCCCTCCCTTCACCCCTCACATTAAAAATCGGCCTTGTGCTAATTTGCTTGGTGGGGGAGCAAATAAATACCATCTGTTCCGGTAGATACTGCAAGCAAAGACCATATGTGGGGGAAACCCCACATATAAGACCTTGGTCAATGTAGGGGCAACCCTTCATACCAATTGTCACTATCCAGCTCCCCTACTCCCCGGGGAGTTGTTCCCCATTTCCCCTTCACTCCTCACATTAAAAATCGGCCTTGTGCCTAATTTGCTCGGTGGGGGAGCAAATAAATACCTCAAACTGTAGTATCTGTTCTGCAGATGCTGCACTTAAGATAATTTGATACCAGTCAATGGAGGGGAAACCCTCTATACTGGGACAATTATTATTTTTGGTAACCAGAGTGCCAACTTTTTGCCTACTTTTAAGGGAGCTGGTTTTTACCCCACATTAAAAACGGCCTTGTGCCTAATTTGCTTTGGTGGGGAAGCAAATAAATACATTAAATAAACAAGCTAACTTAACCTTAAATATATCCCATTTATCGCTTTATCTCTTTCTTCCTTACTTCCTCTCTCTTCTATATTTCCAAGCACATATTTATATGTACATATATTTTCTAGCGGAAGGAGGGAAGCTTTGCCCGGGCGTAAAATACGCTTAAATATGATATTCTAATTTGTCCAGATTTCGTATATAATATTATAGAGTCGTGATTTCAAAAGTAAAATAAAGTACTTAGGTGCCATCAGGTAGAATCGAAACCGAAACTGTAGCATTCAAAGCTGGTGATGTACCAACGTGAAACGCATAAGTGATTAAAAATTAAAAATAAACTAAGACGAATTTAAAAATGTTTAACGATTTTTTTTTTTCAATTTTAACACATTTAAAATTTGGAAATAATTTAAACCCGCTAAAAACCCATAAAAGAACGCCCCGTAAAAACTCCAATCATATGATGCTCCTAGCGCCGCTCAGCGACTTTTAGTTTCGGAGAGATAAAGTTTTAAAATATGGAAACAGACAGACAGACAGACATATAGCCGTTTATATATTAGATTTGTGAATAATTATATGTGTCCTCCTTCTTGGCTAAAGCACGTAATGCAAAGCTCTTGGTTTGTTAATAAATAATCGGGGCACTCCAAAAAGTGGCAATCAATTATATAAAGACATTGGGTATATGATTTACGAGCATCGATCCTGTGGCTTAGAGGCAGAACTGCCGACTATCAGCTAAGTTGCTGCTGTAGCTTTTATTCCTAGCAGTACTGTTTGTGGATTACTATATACATAACTTTATGCGTACATAAACATACGTAATTATATACTTACATATTCATCTATTACCTGCAATGCGCCATTTAAAACTTCTGAATAAGTGTATATATGAAAAAGAAACCCTGCAAAACCTGGCATCAATTGAAATGGATGGCTCTCGTCTTGGGGAGGCTCCATGTTTTGACAAACTTCTGGGATTGACCTTTACTCCTGATCTGAAATGAACACGTACATCAAGTTTGTTGCCAAGGTCGAACCTGATGATTTGTCACCTTCTCGTGTCCCATCGGTCGAGTTTCGAGTTCGCACATGCAGCCCACCTCTGTGACTGCAGTCACACTACAATATTCACTACATGGGATTCTTGCATTTTAGTAGGGTTCTTGCATTTTAGTACTTCCAGCCACTTAGATAAGCTGTCTACAACAATGAGATAGTAGAAATCATCCAGCGGTCCTGCAAAGTCTTAATGAATTCTCGACCAAGGTCGGTCTGGTTTTGCCCACGTTCCGAATTGAGTCGGAGGAGCTTTCATAGCTAATGCGCATTTCTACACTCCCTGACTTTTTCTTCTATATCCTTATCCATGTTAGACCAGAAAACGAAAGAGCGCATAAGGCTTTTCATTCTTGATATGCCTGGATGTCCAACATGGAATTTCTTGAGCATTCTTTTCTGTAATATCGTAGGAATTATAACCCTGTCGCTATATAGCAGGACGTTATCGCAAATTGAATAAATTTCCTCATCCAGTTGGTTACTGTTTATTTTTTTATTTCGTGTTTCTAATAAGTTCGTCCACCTCTACCTCACTCTTAATCTCGTCAAGCGTTACTGGAAGTTCCCTTATCGTGTTGCAAAGTATTTTTTACTTCAACTTTCGCTTGAATGGCTGCTATTACCATATCTTCCAATGGTTCTGTTTGCTTAGGTATTAACCTTGATAAACCGTCTGCATGACCAAGTTTTTTTTTTTTTTTTAGATGGTACATACTCCATTTGAAAATTGTAGTACAGAAGAATGGTACCCCATCTTTGGAGTCTATTCGCCATATGTTGTGGCAGTCCCTTTTTCGATCCGAAAATCGTTTATTATGGTTTGTGGTCTGTTTGCAACAGAAATTTCCTACCGTACAAGAAACGATAAATTTTCTTTACCGCGAACATAATGGCTAACGCCTCTTTCTCAATTTACGAGTAGTTCTTTTCGGCTGGTATAAGTGTCCAGGATGCATGGGCTATGGTTTTTACTTTTCCATCATCCATTTTGTGTAATGGAGTAGACATAGTCGCAGTTTTTGAGTAGGCATAGGCGCAGGCATTGCTTGCAGCTATAATTTCATGCTTGGGATTATAGTGTGCCAGAAACAAGTCAGACGTTAATATATCTTTAATTTCCTGAAATGCTTCTTCGCACTCTTACGTCCAGACCAATTTTTGGTCCTTCCTTAACTGTTTGTTTAAGGGTGATCGTAGCTTATGCATATTTAGCACGAATACATTGTAGTAATTCGACAACTCTAAGAAACGTTGTAGAGACGCAATATTTTCTGGAGTAGGCATGTCTCTTATTTCACTCAATCTATCTGGATCCGGCCTTTAATGTTCGTCGATGATTTGCCCCAGGTATTTTATTTTTTCCATGAAAAAAGTACAACTTTCCTGTTTTAGTTTAAATCCATAATCCTGGATCCTTTTGAATACTTGGTTTACATGAGCTTTGTGTTGTTCTTTGCTAGCGCTGTTCATTAGCACATCGTTCAGATACCTACTGCGAAATCAAACTCATTTAACATAATATCCATAATTTGCTGAAAAATAGCAGAAGCGACTTTCACCCCAAAAGGAAGTCTGGTATATTTGTACAATCCCTTATGAGTATTTATACATAGCAGCTTTGAACACTCCTCATTGATTAAAACTTGAAAATACGCGTCACTGAGGTCGATTTTAGAAAAAATATTTCCCTCCACTCAGTTTCGTAAATATTTCTTCAGGGCTCGGAAGAGGATGATGGTGACCTTTTAATACATTGTTGAAGCCTGTTGAGATTTTGGCACAAACCCGAATCGTCTTGCTCTTTTTGATGTAAACTGTTGGTGTAGCCCACTCACTGTTATCAATTTTTTCAATGACACCCATGTTTTCGAGTCTTTCTAATTCACCGTCTATTTGTTCTATCGTGGCGTATGGAACATATCTTTTCTTTCCGAACTCTGGCTGTTCATTTGCTCCGACTTCAAATTTTGCTACCGCTTTTGTACACTTTCCAAGACCTGAAAATATGTCTGGAAAATTCTCTTTTTAACTCGCTCTTAAGTTTTTCTGCCTCCACATTCGAATTTGGCAAAAGGAGCTTAAGGGCAGATCCAATAGTCTAAAATTTTCGGACAGATCAGTTCAAAAGAGGTTATTTGATTTTTGCATAAAAATGCTTTTTACTTTTTCGGTTTTATTCTGAAAAAAAAAATATTCAATAATTCTCCTTCGAAAATGATTTTTTCAGTACTGACGCTTCTCGCTGTTTTATGTGATTTAATCATAGTGGGTCTCCCAAGCCTCTTTCATGCTTGTACATTAATGATGGAAATATCAGACCCACTATCAAGCTGTGATCTTATTTTCTTTTTAAACATTTTAACCTGTACATATTTCTGGATATTTCGTTCCTCAGGTTCAATTTTTATGAGTTTAATAGATGTCTTTTTTTTCTACCAGATTTTTCTCTTTTGTCATATTGTTTGAATTTGTAAGGGGCACTCATTGCACCGATGTTTATCGCCACACCTCCAACACGATCCAGGTGGATCTTTTCCCTGTGTGTGTGTTTTTTTTTTTTTAGAGTAATTTTTTTTTCTGATGGATCTTTTTAATGTGCGATATTCCTGCTTCAACGCTACAAACCATTCACAGTCTTCCGCTAATCTTAGTAGTTTTAAAATCGACTCGTTTTCGATTTATTTAAAACACGACGCCTGATTTCAGAGTTTTTATTTAAGACCAGCCCTTGCACAAATAGTAAGCATTAAAAATTATCTGATAATTCCTCCAGTTTAAAATCGTCACAATGCTCATTTACCATACTTGCATAAGTGGTATAGTCGTCTTCCTCTCTTTTAGTGACATTCACAAACTTATATCTCCTGTGAAAAAGAGAAGTTTTCGTAGAAAACAGTTTTGTTAGTAAAGAAAATTTCTCTTGGCTGTTCAACTCACTGGTCTTTTTGAGAGGATAAAATTCACAAACTTTGTATGCTCGGCAGTTCCTAATTTTCTTAGCAAAAACCTAACTTTTTTTAGCGTCTGTCCATGTACCGCAATCCGATACAAAAATATCCTCATGTCTTCTATAGAAATGAACGAAAGTGACATCGTCTTCTGGATTAGAATTGAAGTTTTCAATGGCGTTCCACACAGCCGTCTGGGAGAATGCATTAGGATTCTCATTTGCTTTCCTTAACTGTGTTGCCTCCAGAATTTTTCTTTGTTCCTTCCGTGTTTTCATAAAGATAAAGAGCGTTTCTCTTGTTGTAATAGTCTTTCTCCAAATCTTTCTTCTCGTGTGGTCGACAATTCTTTTTGTTCAGCATGCGTTTTTAGAAATCTCTCTACAACTTCAAAAGCTCTTTTTAAAATTTCTCCTCACATTCAAGTTGTCGTTGAATTTGTTGATTTTGCAAAGCGAGGTTTTGTTCCGTTTGAAAGTTGAACAATTGAAGCAGAGACGCTTTGAATTCCGCGTCCATCGTAAACGAATTCAATTTACGCACTACATAATTTACACTTGTATTAAAAAATCAGTTTCCCTACGGCTTGCTTAATATCATTAGTTTGCTCAACTAATACACAAAACAAGAAATATATTATTTCTTAGCAAAAAGTCAATCCAAGTTTTCTTTCCCTCAATTCTTCTGTTTGAAGAACAAAAGTTAAGAAAAAGTCGTTTTGAAAATTTAATTTGGTCCACGCGGTATTTCTCGTAACAAGTCCGACGAAATATCATTTATTAAAAAACAAAAACTTTTCTTTGATTTGCCCGTGGTTTTACGTAGCAAAAAATAAAGTCCGACTAATTTGTAAGGGAAAATCAATTTTATTTTTATTTTTAACCTCTTTGTATTTTGCAAAAATATGACTTGATTATTTAACAGTTCTTTGTTAAGCGCAGATGGTTTACGCGAATATACATTTTTCACTGTTTTTCTTTCCCTTCATAAACCTGCTGTTGACCGTTTTACTAATAAATAGTCAAACGTGCTTTGTTCAAATATCAGATATTATAATAAGGACAACTTGCCTGATATTTGGTAGTTGATTAGGATAATATTTATCTTGACAAGCCAATTTCACTTTGAAGAGAAAGTCTTAACGTGAAAAAATAACCTTGGTTTTACTATGTTCAATTATTTTAATAATCGACAATATTATTCGCGTTCTCTCGCCGTACATTTTTGATAGCACGTTTTAGTTGTTTTTTATTTTATTTTATATCACCAAATTACTATTGTATAAATAAACTTACTAATAACTCTCGCGCCTCCAACTACCCGTTCAAAACGACGAAGGTCTTTTGTCGTAAAGATCTTGCGAATCCTTGTATTTCAATCACTTCTGATGATTGTCTGCAGTGATATCGTTTCGATTCCGTCGTCACTAATCTGTTGTGTCGTGGCGCAATAGTAAAAAGGAGAAAAGCAAGTCGAGGTTGGTTAAAGGAACAAGTGTATTTAACACCACAGGTACAAAGGTAGGAACCGGGTATAACTGGCTTGCACGCAGCTAGTCAGTGGGTATTTATTTGCTCCCCCACCGAGCAAATTAGGCACAAGGCCAATTTTTACTGTGAGGAGTGAAGGAAGGGGAAAAAGGGGACCAGCTCCCGAGAGGTGGGAAATGGGAGCTGGTTAAAGGTCAGGTGTGTAGGGTTGCCCCCACATCTGGTCTTTGCTTGCAGTATGGATTTATTTGCTTCCCCACTGAGCAAATTAGGCACAAGACCGATTTTTTATGTGGAGAGAGAGGAAGGGGGAGGGAAAGGGGGATTCTGCTCCCGAGAGGTGGGAAATGGGAGTTGGATAGTACCTGTGGTCTGTAGGGTGATCTCTACATTGACCAAGTTCAGATATGTGGGGTTACCTCCACATATGGTCTTTGCTGGTCATCGCTTGCAGCATCTGCCGGAACAGAGGGTATTTATTTGCTCCCCCACCGAGCAAATTAGGCACAAGGCCGATTTTTAATGTGAGGAGTGAAGGGAGGGGGAAGAGAAAAAGGGGACCAGCTCCCGAGAGGTGGGAAATGGGAGCTGGTTAATGGTCAGGCATGTGGGGTTGCCCCCACATCTGGTCTTTGCTAGTTATAGCTAGTCATAGCTTGCAGCATCTGCCGGAACAGATGGTATTTATTTGCTCCCCCACCGAGCAAATTAGGCACAAGGCCGATTTTTAATGTGAGGACTGAAGGGGAAATGGGGAACAACTCCCCGGGGAGTAGGGGAGCTGGATAGTGACAATTGGTATGAAGGGTTACCTCTACATTGACCAAGGTCTTATATGTGGGGTCGCCCCCCACATATGGTCTTTGCTTGCAGTATCTGCCGGAACAGATGGTATTTATTTGCTCCCCCACTGAGCAAATTAGGCACAAGGCCGTTTTTAATGTGAGGTAAAAACCAGCTCCCCTAAAAGGGGTCACTCTGGTTACCAAAAATAATAATTGTCCCAGTATAGAGGGTTTCCCCTCCATTGACTGGTACAAATTATCTTAAGTGCAGTATCTGCCGGAACAGATGGTATTTATTTGCTCCCCCACCGAGCAAATTAGGCACAAGGCCAATTTTTAATGTGAGGAGTGAAGGGAGGGGGAAGGGAAAAAGGGGACCAGCTCCCGAGAGGTGGGAAATGGGAGCTGGTTAAAGGTCAGGCATGTGGGGTTGCCCCCACATCTGGTCTTTGCTAGTCATAGCTAGTCCTAGCTAGTCATAGCTTGCAGCATCTGCCGGAACAGATACTACACTTTGATCTTGTCACCCGGAGGGAGGGGGGCCAGTACGCAGCTAGTCAATGGTAGTACTGTCGCTTCTTCCATCGTTGTAGGTATTACTGGCACTATATATAGTGAGAACCGGTGCAATTTCCCTTGTGTTAGAAAGGCCAGTGTAACACCTGCTAACCGTCATATCATCACCGAATGCATCCTATAGTTACGTTTAGAGAGTGAACATTGCGAGAGCTATTCTAATTGTTATTAACCCTCCCATTGAAAAAACATGCATGTGCTTACATGCTGGCAAACATACTGCAGTGGTGTTCGAAAGGAGTGCGAGTAATTACTAGAATTACCGGTATATACCGAGTGCACACACATAATGGGGGGTTTCTATGCTATGATCGAGCGCCGAGTCGCTCTATTACAACGTTTCCAAAAAACATTAGCCATGTATAAGTGAACCCCTCCCCGCAAAAATAACCTAAAAATCGTCTCCGAGAAATTCGACTTATATACAAGTATATACAGTAAATGCAAAAAAAAAGTGTATTCTTTGATCTGTCACATTAAGTCTGAAGTAACAACTTTATATGCGTCCACGCGCGCTCGTAAGCGGATCTGTCCGACAAATGGATGGCCTTTGAAACTTAAGTTAGAGATAGCATTTTTTTTTGTCATCCGCATATACGTTTTAAAATAGTAGATTCTTAGATCTGTCACGCTTAAAAGTTAAATAAGAGTTTTAGGTACGTCCACACATGTTTAGTAGAGATTGTGATTGTCAGTTCACCGTTTTTTTAAGCTTGAGTATGAAATAGACGTTTTAGTGCCGGAGACTAATGTAGAAATTGTATGTCTTGTAATCTGTCACGCCCAAGTATGAAATAGTAATTGTACGCGCATCCATGCACCTCGATAAGAGGCTCTGGCCGTGAGATCGTCAGTATTCAAACAGAAATTTTGTTCTGCCACACTGAAGTGTAGAAATGATATATGATATGGTCTGTTACGCTTAAGTGTAAAAGAGTCATTGTACGTATGTCTTGTTTGAAATGAAATTTCTTTGGTCTTTCATGTTTAAATGCAAAGTAGCAGTGTTAATTGCGTCTACAAATCTCTATAAGAACATCTGGGCGTCAGTTCGTCAGTGTTTGATGGATAAGTTTGCAAAATCATTTTTTGTCTCTAATGCTTAAATGTAAAAGCAGTATGTTTTTGGTCTGTCATGCCAACTTATAAAGAATCGGTTCTATGTGCGTCCATTCAAATCCACAAGAAACTCTGGCCGTCTGTTTATCGATCTTCAAAGCTTACATTTGTAATAGTATCTTCTTTGGTCTGTCACATGTAGAATGTGTAGATATCATATATTCTGTGGTCTGCCATACTTCAGTAAAACGTGTCAGTCTTATATGCGTCCACGCCTCTTTATAAGAGGTTATGGTTGTTACTTCGTCCGTCTTCTATAATATAAATCTCACCTGTCTGTTTAAATGTATGTTTGTATGTATGTATGTCTGCATAAACCTTTCAACAGAGGCGACGGATTTTCACGAGATCGGTATTATTTTGAAACGCAACCCTTCGGACGACAAATACCGAATAATTGGCTAAAAACATTAATTTCTTCACCCTTAACTGGGCACTTATCTACGGGAAGGGGGTCGCTTTTTTCACCGATATTTTCGAGCGTTATTCCCTCTTTTCATTTGACAAACCTTAATTTAAACCTACGTCACTTCTGCTTTAGTGATGGACGCAACAGCAAAGGCGTCACGTGTTTTTTCATGTTCTTTTCATCATTCGCGGTACGGGTTCGAGCCTGCCTGCCTACTACCACTTTCTTTTCTTTTTTTTGCTCTACACACTCCTCTAAACACCCGGGTAACGCCACGCACCTACGCTAGTCTATAATATAAATTTTACCTGTCTGTTTAAATGTATGTATGTATGTATGTATGTATGTATGTATGTATGTCTAAAACTTTCGCCAGAGGCGACGGATTTTCACAAGATCGCAAAGAAGGAAAAGAACGTAAAAACAAAACAAAACAACAACAACAAAATAAACGTGACATCTCTGCTGTTGCGTCTGTCGCCAAACTGAATGTGACGTAGGTTTAAATTAAGGCTAGCCAACCGAAAAAAGGTTACGACTTTCGAAAATATCGGCGAAAAAAGCGACCCCTCCTTGTAGAAAAGTGCCTAGTTGAGGGTGAAGTTTGATCAATTTTTCGATTTTGACCAATTTTTCGATATCTGTCGTCCGAATGGGCGGCTTCAAAGGGATACCAATCTCGTGAAAATCCGCCGCCTTTGTCAAATGTTTTAGGCAGACATATAAACATACATGCATATATTAAAACAGAAAGGTGAGATTTATATTATAGACTAGCCCGGGTGCCCGGCGTTGGCTGGGTGTTTAGAGGTGTTTGTTGAAGGAATTTATGTTTTTTAGCCAAGTTTTCGATATTTTTCGTCCGAAAATTCGAGCTTCAAAACGATACCGATCTCGTGAAAATCCGTCGCCTCTATCGAAAGTGTTAGGCAGACATACATACATACATACATACATACATACATTGAAACTGACAGGTGAGATTTATATTATAGATAGACTTCCATTTCTTGTAATAAATAATTTTACCAAGAATGCTTCATAAGTCTTGGTTTCGGTTTCGATTATAGCTAATGGCAGTCAAGTAATTTATTTTTATAAATAATTTTACCAATAATTCTTTATAAGTTTTGGTTTCGATTATAGCTAAAGGAACTAAAATTAAATATATATATATATATATATGCACACACACGCGCACATACACACACGCACACAGACAGACAGACGGACAGACGGACAGGCACACACACACACACACACACACACATATATATATATATATAATATTTTTTTTCATAAGTTTTGGTTTCGGTTTCGATTCAAGCTGATGCACCCAAATCATATGAATATATATTTTTATTTTTGAAATCGCAACATTTTAGTATGTAAAAATCGATAGAACATTAACTTTATAATTATATATACGAAATCTGCAAGAATAAAAATACTATATTTAAGCGTACTTTACGACCGGGCTACGCCGGGTGTCCCTGCTAGCTTAAATAAATACTTTTGCAGTTTTAACAAAAGTACTACAATAATATCAGAGCGTCTCCATTTACGCTGAACATCTACAGAATGTCAACATCAATATATTACATATGAAAGAGTCCCCTGTAGAATTTCCACAGGTCCTGCTAGTTTGGATTATTTGGACAACTGTTATCCCCTTGAGTGTTATTTGCAGAATGTTTCAGTCGATGCGACCTCGGACCTTCTTCAGGTATATATTGTCGAAATCGGTAATCTTCCTGGCGAACTTGTTATTTTTGCACGAAATTTTTAACAGAACCCTTTATTTAATCCACGGCGGTAGTATGTTCTCGTTCCGTCAGCCATGACTGGGTAGAAGTTCTAGAGTAATTCGCAGTGGTATATTGCGTATAACTTAGGGTTTCTACCCCAGTTATGACTGACGGAACGAGAGCATGCAGCTTCCCGAGTTCGACAAAATGATTCCCGATTTCGACAGTATACACTTGAAAAAAGTCGGAGGTTACATCGACCGAAACATTGTGCGAATAACGTTCGACTGAGCTTCAATCTATGGCCCCCCTCGCCAAACTTTCACAAGAAACACTCGTCTAGCTGAAAACACTATCAATAATTCCCCCCACTCTTTATCTGTGCCTAAACCTAATCGTAGATTCCATGAACAAAGCTTCTTTCTTAGAACGGCACGCTTATGGAACTGTCTTCAGTTTTCCTGCTTTCCAGCTGACTACAATATGGTTGTCTTCAAGTCGAACGTAAACAAGTTCTTGATGAGCCGTTCCACTTAAGTTAAAAAATTTACCGAATTTTCATTACTAACAATTAGTATATTGTCTAATTGACTACTGTACACTCTTAACTGTTATCCTCGAGTGGTCTCTGGGCCTT
Source organism: Euprymna scolopes (assembly GCF_053919585.1). Taxonomy (NCBI): domain Eukaryota; kingdom Metazoa; phylum Mollusca; class Cephalopoda; order Sepiida; family Sepiolidae; genus Euprymna; species Euprymna scolopes. The sequence continues at coordinate 77,219,925 of NC_136517.1, read as the reverse complement.
GATAAGTGGTTATGCCTATGTAAAAACAAAGTATGAGAACAGTAATTGGAAAAATCAAAACGATATGATTATCAATCCTTATCTAAAACATTTACAAACATAAGACCACACTTGGATATTAATCCTTTATGTGAAAAGGTATATTGAGCGAATCGATCCTAGCTGGACAAACCAACCATTCCAGTTTCTCGCCTTCAGATTTTAGACGCAATGACAGCCGGTTGTTTGTTTAAGGCTTCCGTATTTTTAGGTTGATGGACGTCAAATAATGTTCATGCGTACAAATCGCACGTCATAGACACGCAGTGAAATCTCTTATAATCCATCAAGTTATACAGATCTAGTGTTTGGCTTCTTTACTACCATATAAATCTAGACACGGAATCATAATAGCATTTTATAATAATAAACGTTACTGTAATCTTCTTTCTGTCTTAATTATTATACGAAATCTTAGTTAATCAACGTTTGTTAACCTAAGGCTCTTTTCCCGCAATATTTTAATCCCTCCAAACACATGGTTCTATATATATATATATATATATATATATATATATATATATATATATATATATATATATATATATATATATATATATATATATATATAATAACGAATATTAGCTGAAGAGAGCTTGATAAGGATACCTTAAACGGGCCTTATTATCGGGCTTGAAACCGACGGTACCAATGATCTGTCTCAACTAACAACTTTCTGTACACAATATATATATATATATATATATATATATATATATATATATATATATATATATATATATGCTAGCAGTCCAGGTTAGTTGAGGCCTCATAACTTTATGTGAAAAGTTTGACCCATGTCCAGGAAACCTACATCTTAAATTTCAAGTGTTTAGACCCAAAATTGGCGGAGGAGTTTGGTAGAGTCTGCAAAGGTTAACTCTTTCAACTTTGACCTCTTGGCAGCCAAATTTTCGCCCAACATCTGATTAAAAAGCTTGCTGCATGTCTAAATACCCTTTATGTAAAATTTCAAATGTTTAGACCCAATTTGGCTGAATAGTTTGCTAGAAATTGCAAAGGTCAATTCTTTTGAACTTTGACCCCTTGGCTTAAATTTCCGACCAAAAACCAATGGAAAAGCTTGCACTATGTCTGAACACTCTTTATGTTAAATTTCAATTGTTTAGACCAAAAATTGGCTGAGTAATTTGGTAGAGACTGCAGAGGTCAAATACTTTTTAACTTTGACCCCAATTTTTACCCCTTAACATTTATTGATCTGGGATCAAATCAAATTAAAACCTTTGATCCATGTCCAAGAAACCTACATCTAAAATTGTAAGTGTTTAGACCCAAAATTGGCGAAGGTGTTTGGTAGCGTTTTCAAAGGTCAAATTAGTGAACTTTGACGCTTTGACAGTCAAATTTCTGGCAGAAAAACAATTAAAAAGATTTTTCAAAATCTGAATACCCTCTATGTCAAATCTCGACAGAAATTGACAGAGTAGTTTGGTAGGGAAATGTACGCACACAGACACACACACAGACAGACATTTAGACAATTTCACTTTTATAGATATAGAGATTATTTTTATTTTATCTTTTGGAATCCTTTGTAGATTAGGTTTCATAATTTGTGTACTCATTCTTTTGCGGACGGTTATCCTCATCTTCATAGTTAACCACGAAGCGAGAGTCTTGTAACTGAACCCCAAGTAATTACTGCCTTCCATAGTTGCTGTTGTCTCACCACGGTTTTGTTCAACTAATTCCCTGGCTTGCTTTTGGTAGAATCGAAACTACTATTTTGAAACCACCTGAAGAAGGTTGGAGGATGCGTTGACTAAAACGTAGTGAAATAGCAGCAACTATGAAGCTGAGGTTAACAGTCTGCAAGAGAATGAATACACATGATAATATATTCACCAGTTTTGGGATTGAGTTACATTTGAAAAAAAAAAAAACTTAGTGTTCTAATCAGCCGTAATTTGCAATTAACTCATCCGTATATTTCTACCTATCGCTCTTACCATATCTCACTAGATTTTGTTTGACCTCAACCTATTTTATGTTATAGGGTATCTATTACTCTCGCTTCCGTTAATCTCTCTCTCTCTTCCTCCCTCTCTCTCTTTCTGCTTATTAACAAGCGAACGTCATAAATAAATATAAAAAAAATTGAATAGTTCATTATGAAAAGATATCACCACAAGTAGTAATACTGTTTAACCCGTGTCGATCACTCTTGCTTCCTGTAATCCGGCTGTTCACTAACAGTCGAATGTCATTGATAAATGATAGAATAAGAAATGATAGATAAGTCCATTATTACAAAAAGTTTACATTGCCAGAGTAATAAAACCATTTAACCCCTAGCTGGAGAGTGAAAGAAAGAAATACAGATAGAGAAAGATAGTGATAGAAAGGGAGAGATGTATCTATTAATATAACAGTGCTTCAATATACTACTTTTATAAATATTTTTTTTTACATGGGAATTACCACTTATCAAGGCCCGGGGCAACTCGAGGATAAGGATTATTGCGTGTACAGTAATCAGTGGGATACTATTGTAGTAATCGTTAGTAATGGCGATTTGATAAAGTGTCTTACTTAAGGGGGCGGTTTATCAGGAATTTGTTTATGTCGGACTTGAAGACATCCAAGTTGTAGTCAGGTGGGAAACAGGCAAACGGAAGAGATTTCAACAGGCGTGCAGTTATAAGAAAGATGCTTTGTTCATGGAATCTACGTTTTGATTTAGGCACAGATAAGGAGTGTGGAAAATTATTGACAGTGATTTCAACTAGACGGGTGTTTTTCATGAAAGATTTGTGAGGGGGGACCAGAGATTGGAGCTCAGACGAGCAATTGTCATGGAAATAACGAAAAAACAAAGACAGGATCGCAACGTCTATTTTGTGGAAGAGAGGTTTCAGGGAAGAGAAAAGGGCATCCCCACTAAGCCACGAAGTCTATTTTGTACTCTGTCAAGGCAGGATAAGCTGTTTTTAGCAGCTTCTGCCTAGATATGGCAGCAGTACTCGATCCTTGGACGTACTTGGCTTTTATATAGATAGAGAATTGCATTAGTAGTGAGATATCTACTGGAGCGGTAGAAAGATCCCACCATTTTTCCAGCGACCTGGGCAACAGACTTGATGTACGTGTTCCATTTCAGATCAGAAGTAAAGGTCAAGCCCAGAAGCTTGTCAAAACGTGGAGCCTCCCCAAGACGAGAGCCATTCATTTCAATTCATGTCAGATAGGGATCAGAGCGTTGATGGTTTAAAGATAGAATATTGTAAAAGGCTGAGTTAATCAACGTTTCCCGAAGTTGTTGAAAATCACATGCTAAAATATTCCTTAGTGTGGGATTGAGTTATGTTTAAACAAAGAAGCAATTTAGATTTTAATTGTTTTAATTCGTCACAATTTGCGAATGGATTAAGTGACACCTTTCTTACTAAGATGCTGTCTATCACTCTTACCTTCTCTAAATCTTATTTTCGTAATCAATTTCGCTTTCGGTGCTATCTCTTTCTACTTATTAACCACCGAAAATAATATATAAAGGAATGAAGAAGAAGATTTGTTGATCATAAAAAGGGGAATATGACAACTATTACCAATAGTATTTAGCCTGTAGCTGAAGTGTGAAAGAGCGAGAGCTAGAGAGTAAAGATAGACAGGGTAAAAGAAAAGGAAGAAAGAGATAGATAGATAGATAGAGAGAGAGAGAGAGAGAGAGAGGGAGAGAGAGAGAGAGAGAGAGAGTGTAATTGATCTTTGCACTTACTGACCCACGCAATTTTTTAAAATCGTATTTCCAACTTTAATTAAAGTTTTATGATATGTTTTTTTATTCAGTTGTAAGGTTAAAGTACAGATAAGGTACAAAACACCCTCCTCTGCCCATGTAAAGAATGTTTTTTTAAATAATAAGGTTATTATTTCAGCACGGATAAATAAGTGCACTAGTACCCAAAATACAGTACAATATATAATACACATGTATTATAAACAACACCGTAAGGTAGGGCAAACACCGTAATCGTCGGCCGGAAAAAACATCGTATTCCACATCGAAACCTGAAAAAGCTGTATCCTAGGGCAATCGTATCCAGGGGTTGTACTGTACCTATTATAGGAATGTTAAGTTAATCAAAGTTTGTTTTTCGAAATCATCTCTCTCTCATATATATATATATATATATATATATATATATATATATATATATATATATATATATATATATATATACTAGCAGAAGTACCTGTCGTTGACTGGTTCAAAAACAGCCTACAGAAAATGGACTGTGATTGATGAAAGTATGATAGGTTATGAAAAGGAGGGCGTTGTAAAGAGATAGGTTTTGATACTCAAAAATTTTACCCTAAGCAAAATATGATGAAAGTAAAGATAATTTTCGCGAAAATATATTTTTTTATATCAACTTTGTTTCCATTCGTAGCCAAGAGTGATCAACAAAATGATGTTTCCTTACAAAGAGAAAATGTTATATATATGATAATATAAATATACAAGAAATAAATGTTACCGTAGTCAATAAAAGTTACTTTTTTGATAGAAAAGTTCATTGGTTTGTATTTTTAAGTAGTTTGTAATTTTTTTTTTAATTCACGAACCGGTTTTTAAAAAAATCAAAATGGCAGCGACTTTGAAATGGAGAGCCCGTTTTCAATTTGAAGGAGGGGCACTTGAGCATTCTGTGTTAACAATTTAAGAGAGTTTCGTCAACGTAAGGAATATTTATAAACATATTTTAATGTTTTCCGTTATTTTGTGCTTGAGGAATATTCGATTATGGCATGTGTAGTTTATATAAAAATTCATTTAAGTAGTTATCGCCTCAAATTTCGTTTTCATTTCGGTTCGCTGAAATTATTTCATGTAAAGAGCATTAACAACTATTTCAAAACAAAAAAAACATGAACTGAACTTTTATTGACTTTGGTAACATTTATTTCTTGTATATTTATTTTTTCGGGTAGTCGTTTGTTGGCTTTTCTGCTAAAAACTCTTACTAAATAATATCGACGAAATATCGAAATACAAAGAAACAAAAACAGTTTTGAAAAATAATGAAGCTTTACTTACTTTAGTAAAATAATCCGAAACAGCAAAATGGGATATTAAAAAAGTAAACACGTAATTACTTTAGTATTTTAGAGCAAAGAATCGATATAAATATGAATAAGAAGAAAATGTCTCCCTTTTCAATCAGAACAGTTTCGTTTCAGTTTTACAGTATTGAACAGTGTAGTATTGCGCCGTCGGATTAAGGGTTGTAGTATTGTAATGTAAAGAACACGCAGAAAGGGTTGTAATCAGGTGAATTCCTTCTAGTACACTGACAAAAAAGCTTAAACAGATATATAAATATAAATAAAAAGGTTATGTAAATGTTTTTTAGAAAGACACGTAATCACGTGAGCAGGATTTTTTCCTTATTTTGACACGATAACAAGTAACATTCTTATTTTGTATTATTTATGTATTTATCTATTTTCGAAAGAGTGCCACGTGCAAGTGGAGAAGGAAAAAACAGAGTTATTCAAAATTAATATCGCGAATTGTCTAAAGTTTCGCCATTTTTTTGGCTTTCACTTTAATAAGAACGTGAATTTATGAGGTGAATTTATTCGACACAATATGATTCAACTAAAAAACAAAAAAACAAACAAATAAAAGCTAACGGGAATTAAGATTAAAGTTAAGATGTTATTGTGGGCCCCCACACCTTTAAAAAAAACCTTGTTAAACTTTGTGACATATTTACATTCTATGGAGGTCAGGCGCGAACGAACACCCCATAATTTTATTATACCATATTTCTTCAAACTGAAACATAATTATCAAAGTATACTTACGCAAATAGATATGAAAAGTCTTGGTTAAAGTTTGTGCAATATTTCCATGGAGTACAGGCGCGAACGAAGACCCCACAATTTTATTATACCATCCCTATTTAAGTTGAACCATACTTATCAAAGTATTCTTATGTACATCTATATCAAAAACACTTGTAAACGTTTTTTTTTTCATTTTTTATTTCCATACTTTGTGGGCCAGGCGCGAATGCAGACTCCACAATTGTTATGAACCACCGTTCTGTTAGATCGAACATACCCATTCCTGATCCTTGATACATCTTCTATCATTATATGTAATCAGTTTTTTTAAAAATAGTCAACTATATAGGAGCCTATTCGTGACCACACACACACACACACACACCCGTCCAACTTTATATTATAATATATATATATATATATATATATATATATATATGAATGAGAATATTCTCAACTTGTATACTTAGCGAATTTTGGATCTACAGACTTGAAATTTATTATATAGGTATTATGACATGTAGAAAACTTTTAAATATGTTTTAACTCGAGAAAAAGGTCTGCTAAGGGGTCAAATTGAAAAAAAATTCGTTCTGGGGTGGGGGGGGGTGTCATCGGATTTTTATATGTTTGCCAGCTCTTCCAGGAAGTTTGGAAACACTTTTTAAAGATTGTTGCAAGCTGGTCTAATGGTTATCGTACTTAACTTACTGTCTTTAGGTTTTGATTTCAATCTCAGCTCAACTCGAGTATTTTTGTTTTTTTTTACTTACGAGAAGTGAACCGTTTAGAAAAACAACATAATACTCGCATGCACATGTCTTTAAAAAATACTGGGTTTGGCATTAAATAACGGAAAAGGGCTGATATGCCGTAAATCAAAATTATCAAATCAAAGTACACGAATAAATGTGTAACGATACAAAAAACTTTAAGTATATAAAAAGTTTTTCTAAAATTACTGAATTCGGTATTTTCTCTTTTGGAGAAATATCCCTGCTAGACCATTTGGTTTCACACTGACTTTTTAACTGCATTTATTGTATTATATTATTTATTTATTATATTTTTTAATAAAATCTCAAAGCTTCTCTAGATTATATATCTACACACACGCACACATGTATGTGGGGGTATGTGTGTGGATGAGTGTGCGTTCTTATAATTACACAGACGTCTAAATTTCCATTATATTACACTTGTTTCGTTGGATAGTTTGCGGGACGCATTGATTTCATATGTCCACCATAGAATTATTTAAGCCTCTTTGAAATTCAGCTTCTCAGAGCAGAAAGAACACGAAAAGCAACGAGAAAATATGTCTCCCTCTCCCCCCTCTCTCTCACCTTCTCTCTCTCTTATCCTGTAAACTAGACGTTCCAACATCAACTAACTTCGCCTGAAGATAATTGCTGACAGATCTTCGACAGCTCAAACAACTTTCAACTCTTCATGTTCTTCACTCAAATACTGTCTAACTAATTTCCACGTATACCAAGCGCTGTAGGTAGTTTCATTGAATAAACCCTTTCGTTGTTGTCATAAAAAGGCGTTGTTTTTACTTTCGTGCGACAGTGTTCTCTACTATATGGAAGTGTATCTCTCGATAGACACCGTTAAGGAAATCTATGCCCAGCTCTTGCTTCAAAACGGTGGTGGAGACTTAAGATGGCTTCTTCGAGTATGCTGGACTTGATGAAAGAATCCCAAAGATGTGAACTTGGAATTTTATCGTACGTCAACTATTGGCCAAGATATGATGTTTATTTTTTTTTTCCTTTAGAACATGTCAAAGTTAATCCCTTAGAACAGGTGCGTATTTAATATGTGTATATGTGTATATTTAATATGTGTATATATGTATATTTAATATGTGTATATGTGTATATTTAATATGTGTATATGTGTATATTTAATATGTGTATATGTGTATATTTAATATATGTATATATGTATATTTAATATGTGTATATGTGTATATTTAATATATGTATATATGTATATTTCATATGTGTATATGTGTATATTTAATATGTGTATATATGTATATTTAATATGTGTATATGTGTATGTTTAATATGTGTATATGTGTATATTTAATATGTGTATATGTGTATATTTAATATATGTATATATGTATATTTAATATGTGTATATGTGTATATTTAATATATGTATATATGTATATTTAATATGTGTATATATGTATATTTAATATGTGTATATATGTATATTTAATATGTGTATATATGTATATTTAATATGTGTATATATGTATATTTAATATGTGTATATATGTATATTTAATATGTGTATATGTGTATATTTAATATGTGTATATATGTATATTTAATATGTGTATATGTGTATGTTTAATATGTGTATATGTGTATATTTAATATGTGTATATATGTATATTTAATATGTGTATATATGTATATTTAATATGTGTATATGTGTATATTTAATATGTGTATATATGTATATTTAATATGTGTATATATGTATATTTAATATGTGTATATATGTATATTTAATATGTGTATATATGTATATTTAATATGTGTATATGTGTATATTTAATATGTGTATATATGTATATTTAATATGTGTATATGTGTATATTTAATATATGTATATATGTATATTTAATATGTGTATATGTGTATATTTAATATATGTATATATGTATATTTAATATGTGTATATGTGTATATTTAATATGTGTATATATGTATATTTAATATGTGTATATATGTATATTTAATATATGTATATGTGTATATTTAATATGTGTATATATGTATATTTAATATGTGTATATGTGTATATTTAATATGTGTATATATGTATATTTAATATGTGTATATATGTATATTTAATATGTGTATATATGTATATTTAATATGCGTATATGTGTATATTTAATATGTGTATATGTGTATATTTAATATGTGTATATATGTATATTTAATATGTGTATATATGTATATTTAATATGTGTATATATGTATATTTGATATATGTATATGTGTATATTTAATATGTGTATATATGTATATTTAATATATGTATATGTGTATATTTAATATGTGTATATATGTATATTTAATATATGTATATGTGCATACGGCATAATCGTGTTAAGCAACGTTGGGCCTGGTTAGTACCAGATGGGTCATCATTGGGAAATTCTAGGCGCTGTATGTGCTCTCCGCTTATCTCGGCATTTGTTTCCAGTCGTCTTGTACATACACTTCACTTGCCACTGGTATTTAACAATGTCGACTCAGGAGAGGTGTGGTTGGAGATTGCGCACCTCCTGCCACAAAACTTTCACACACAGGCACCCCTTCGTGGGTATCCATAATCTGTTAAAGACTGAAGGATTCCTTTATATGTATATTTAATATGTGTATATTCAATATGTGTATATTTAATATGTGTATATTTAATATGGGTATATGCCTTGATTCCCCAAACAGAACAAGTGTAAAACAATTTCAGGTCTCTTTACAGAGATTAAAAATCAAGATATGATAATACTAACCCTTATGTCTTGAATGCTTTTTTTTCTAATTTTAATGAAAGAACTTCATTAGACGATTTGATTTCAGAAAATGTCCAAAAGCTAGAGGCTTTATGGGTCTTAAGATTGTGGTTTAATTAATGTCTAGTAATTATGGAGCTAATTGAATGCAAATTTGAAATATTTGAATTTTAAAAATGGAAATTATTATCAAATTATGCGTCCTAAAAATTGATAATAATGATTGTATAATTAGTTTAGGAGTGGATTAGGTATGTGTACACGTTTATATATTTGTGTATGCATGGGTTCAATCCTAAACTATATATATATACTAGCAAAAGTAGCTGTCGTTGACTGGATTCAAAAACAGCCAACAGAAAATGCACTCTGATATATGAAAGTATGATAGGTTATGAAAAGGAAGGGTTGTAAATAGATAACTTCGAATTTGGGGGTATCAAAACCAAAACAAAATATGATGAAAGTAAAAATAATATAGATAAACCCCATAATTTATTATACCATACCTGTTAACACTGAAACACTTATCACAATATTCTGTGGATCTATATTAAAAAACCTTGTTAAACTTTGTGACATATTTCCATTCTATGGAGGTCAGACGCGAACGCAGACCCCACAATTTTATTATACCATCTCTATTTAAGTTAAAACATAC
>NC_136517.1:77202355-77204855 GCF_053919585.1 Euprymna scolopes | reverse complement strand
TCAGTTTTTAGAAACAATGGATATCCCCTGTAAGGCTGTGTTGCGTATGGAATTTTGTTCTATCTATCTATCTATCTATCTATCTATCTATCTATCTATCTATCTATGTATGTATGTATGTATCTATCTATCTATCTATCTATCTATCTATCTATCTATGCATCTATGTATGTATGTATCTATCTATGTATCTATCTATGTATGTATGAATCTATCTATCTATCTATCTATCTATTTATCTATCTATTTCTCTATGTATGTATGTATGTATGTATGTGTCTATCTATCTATCTATCTATCTATCATGTATGTCTGTATGTATGTATGTATGTATCTATGTATGTATGTATGTATGTATGTATGTATCTATGTATGTATCTATGTATGTATCTATCTATGTATCTATCTATGTATGTATGTATCTATGTACCTATGCATTTATGTATGTATGTATGTATGTTTGTATGTATGTATCTATCTATTTATCTATCTATCTATCTATCCTTTCGTCTATGTACTACTTTTATTGGCAAAAGAATAGCATTAGAAATTATAAAAAATCGAATAGAACTTTTTAAAAAATACCTTTACAAATTTGCATATTAAAGTTAGAAACTTAATTAGCAACGATATTTAAAAATGAAGTATCATTCTGTTTCCTAGACTCTTATCATATGAGCCACGGTTTTGCACTCAAACAGACTTCTAAACTGCCCATATATTAAAAAAGTAGAATTTTGCAACTAATTTTATAAATTAATTAAGAAGAAAACAACGTTTACATATTAACAAGAATTTGTTATTATATTATAAGAATTTAGTTTAATTACTAATTTAATAAGCAAATACTGTAATAATTTAATTTAATAAAAAAAAGGGAACCAAAAATAAAAGTTAAAAAAAAAATCCTGGACAATACCGGGTACGAACAACTAATCTATAACAATATTACATAACTAGTTTAACCACTTTCAGATTCTTGAACAAATTTATGATGAGCCGTCTTTTAAATAATCCAATTCACCAAATTCCCACTATTAACGATTACTACGACATATTCCCTTTAACTACTATACACGCAATAACCTTCATCCTCGAGTGACCTACGGGCCTTTATAAGTGGTGACTCATTTGTAAAAAAAAAATGCTCGTTTCTTAGTTGGTGTTTGTACAGTAGCTGGGTATGCCAATTTCTATCTTAACCTAGTTTCTATCATTTTTATAAACAGGACAATGAAAATGTTTGCAAAATGTAGAAAACCATGCGTTGCTTTGTATTTGCACGTGGGAGTATGTTATTATAATGAATGCATTTACGTACTGTTTTTACTAAAAAAAACTTAAACATTAAAAAAATTAAAAAAAAAAATTTAAAAAATAGTTTTTTTTAAATTAAAAATTAAAAAAAAATTTAAAAATTAAAAAAAAATTTAAAATAAAAAAAGTTAAAAATTAAAAAAAATTAAAAAAAATTAAAAATTAAAATATATATATAAAAAAAAACAAAAAAAAACACGCACAAATTATAAGTAAAATTAATTCGCTTTGAACTAATGCTGGCATATGTTGGACAACTTTTAGACATTGACTTTCAAATTTATCTCTGACTAAAATCCTTTGAAAGTTATTTCCTTAATTAAAGTAAAAAAATTTTATAATCCGGATGCCCTTCCTGAGACCAACATAGTGCGGTGATGGAGAGCAGTGTTTTTATCGAGGCACCATCTCTGGGTGATTGACTATCAGGGTTAGAGAGCGCTTCCCCCGCCCATACTCAGGGTGCTCATATTCCATTATGAGAATAATAATACAAGGTTAACCCTTAGCAGTGTTTGTACAGTATCCACATATGTCGATTTCTATCTGTAGTAATCTAACTTTATAACTAGAACGATGAAAATGTTTGCAAAATTTCGTAGAAAAAAATACGGCGTTTCTACACTATTGGGACGAAATTTCGAAAATCGTAAAACTGAATTTCACATGAAAACAATAGTGTCTACGTATTCCTCGTATTTTTAAGATGATTACATCCAAAAATTACGAAAATCGATGAGGTAGAAAATAAAAAAAATAGAATTTGATAAAAACGATCGTAAAACACGGGAAAATTCGAAACAGAGGTAATTTTCCGGTTTGATTTAAACAAAATGGCGGAAATTTTTCACCTGCTAACACGATTAAAGTTTTTTTTTTTAATAATTCAGTAATATTTAGATAATTTCAACTGCATAATTTGGAAGCTACCATTGTAACGTATTAGAACTGACCAAAAAATCCGTTGAAACCATTGTTTTTTATCTGAAAACTATTTATCGACTACAAAATCTCATCCCAATTCTGTAGAAGCACCAAAAATACATTACTTCGTATTTGCATCAGAGAGTGAGTAACTACACATTATTTCTATTGACAAAACGCACATTAAAACTTCTGTTTTAAGTAAAACTAAAACGTTGAATCTAGCGGAGTATCTATTATTTCTACTTTTTTATATATA
>NC_136517.1:77174855-77197355 GCF_053919585.1 Euprymna scolopes | reverse complement strand
AAATTAAGGATGGAGACATGGGGGGGGGGATGGCTTCACACTCGGTCCTAGCTATTTTTTTTGTACTCTTGCATAATTTGACCTGGATTCTCGGGAAATCCCGTGAAGTATGGATCAAGTGAGACGCAGACTAATTAAAAAAAAAAAAAAAAAACGAACAAAAAAAAAAGAAAAATGCAAATAATAAAAAAAAACCTTTTAAATTACTGAAAATATTTTTATTTTATTTATTTATTTTTTTTGTGCAAAATATTTATCAACAAAAAGTCTTTTTTTCGTTTTTTTTTTTTTTTTTTCAAAACATGAAAGTTTTACTTTTTTAGCGTAAATTGTTAGGTGTAAGTACAAGTTTTTTTTTAAAAAGACTTTTTGTTCATTTAAATTTGTTTTTGGCGGGAGGGGGGAGTTTCCACAGAAACTTTATATATATATATATATATATATATATATATATATATATATGTGTGTATATATATATTTTTTTAAAGAAAATATGTAAAAATATGTTTATTACGAAAGTGTAAATTGTTAGATGAAAATACAGGAAAAAAACATTTTTTTTTTTGCAAGAAAGCTTAATATTTTTATTTTATTTTATTTTTTGCCGGCGGAACAAATTTCTCGAGATGATGATATTTCTATAGGAATCTTTGACTTCAATCGACTGTTGAACGGCCATCGACTGCAAAGAGGGAGGGAGAGGGAGTAGAAGAAATGGAAGGAAGCTCCCCAAGAACCGAGTAGTTTTCGGAAATGTGATTTATGATGGAGACAAAAGGATCGTTTCCGAATTTTTGTCTCCACATAAATTCAAGTAAATATGTACATAGGAGTTCCGGGTTGGTCCCGCATTCTTGCTTGTTTCGTTGTTTTGCTTCCTTCCCACATCCTCTCGATGTGGTTCGTTGTTGCCTTCATCGCGGGGTCTACAAAATGCATACTTATGTTCAGTGTTCAGGGGTTGGTGGAAGCCTTCTCCTCCTACTTTGTTATAGGCCCTTCCAACAGTCGGATATACGACCGTAGTCCCCGGCAGAATATATTTGTTTATTATTGGAAGGAGGTTTTCGGCGTTGCGATTTGGTGCGATCACCAAAAATCTCCTGTTGTCGATGATATAAATAAAAAATAAAAAGTTGATTTAGCGTTTCAACATTTGAACAGCGCTCAGCTGAAACCGATCATTGCCAGTCTCGCCCGATCCATGTTTAACGGGAATTCACGAAAATCCGGGTCAAATCTTGCTAGAGTACCATTTTTTTTTTGTTATTTTTTGAAAAAAAAAAAAAAAAAAATGAATGATTCCGAAATAATATTGTTGTAATTTTTATAATTTTGTTTGCTTGTATACAAAGCCTCACCTGTCCGACATTTTATATTTCTGTATCTTTAACAGGAACGGCACTTAAAACTTGCAAAACACAAGATGGAACGACAACGTGAGTACTCAGTCCCCCCCCTACATCAGATATTGCAACTTCTCTTTCAAATCTGCCTGTTTTGCAACTACCTTAATGGAATGTGCTCTGATTAACTCGTAACACTTGTTCAGCAAAATCCCACCCCTTAACTGTAGCGGTCTCTAGATACCAGAATGCCTCGACTCTAATAGTTTCTTTTTCGAACTGCTAGACTTTTGAATTCCCTCCCTGTTTCCTGCTTCTTTGACTGTACTATCACGCAGAAGGTTAAATGTAAAGTAAACAAGCATCTCACTACTCAACTTCCTATATTGTGTCTTTGTAGCCATATACCAAAATAGTAGTCACTTGTTTGAAATGAATAAAAGTAAAAAAAGAAAAAAAATACCGCCATTATAACTGCGATCATTGTTGATTATGTTTATCCTGTTTATTTATTGTTGACTAGGGAAAGGATGCCCGGCTTTGCCCGGCTTTGCCCGGCCGTAAATTACGTTTAAATATGATATTTTAATTTGTCCAGATTTCGTATATATTATTTTAGAGTCGTGATTTCAAAAGTAAAAAAAAAAGAAAGTGTTTAGGTGCTATCAGCTAGAATCGAAACCAAAAACAAAACAGTAGCATTTAAAGCTGATGACGTTACCACTGTACCAACGTGATAGGCATATGAACTAATGAAAAATAAACGATGAATGTACAAAACGTATAACGATTTTTTTTTTTTTTACAATTTTGACTCGTATTTCACTCTTTAAAAACTATTTTAACCGGCTAAAGATCCATAAAAAACGCTCCATACAAAAAAAAATCCAATCATTTGAGGCCACTAGCGACGCTCTGCGACTTTTAGTTTCAAAATAAGAGATAGTTTGACAATATGGCGACCGACAGACATAGTGGGTTTATAAATTTGATTACAAATTACCCATGCAACAATAATTGATTTTAATAATGATTAATTTTAACACGATTCCAATTGAGCTTAGACAGCATATTCTTTTTAATGAAATGTGATGTGAACCAATATCTCACTGCTCAACTCCCTATATAGTGGCCTTGTAGGCATGATCACAAATAGTAACCCCTAACGTACATATAGCAATATGTCTTGTTTGGATTGGCTACTACTACTACTACTACTACTACTACTACTACTAAACAACAACAACAACAACAACAACAACAAACACAAACAACTTGCCCTGACGGTATACTTCATTTGAGATATTTAATTTTAATTTTATTTCTTCGAATCTTTTGAGATGAGGTTTAATGATTTGTGTATTCATTTGAGGCTCATGGCACAGTGGATAGAGGCGTTTATTCTCTACGATTCCAGGTGAGCATTGGCTGAAGATAGCAGTTTCAATCCTACCCAAAGCAGGCTAGGGGATTAGGCGGCCAAAACGTGGTGCGACAACAGCAACAACAACTATGGAAGGCAGTAATTATTGGAGATACAGTTAGAAGACTCGGCATTCCCATCCTATCGTGGTGAATTGCCTGAAGAAGGCCAGAGGATGAGTTGGCCGAAATGTGGCGAAACAACAACTATGAAGATGAGGATAACAGTCCGCAAAGAAAAAAAAATGAATGTATAATATTAGTTATTAAAGATAGTTCATGTTTTGGTCAAAAATGTCTAGTGGACGATGGTTGGTTTCGTTGTTTTCGTTTTACGGCACATCAACCCATTTCAACTTATTTTATGTCGAATTCAATGATTTTGAAGAATTTTTTTAAAATAGAATATATATTTGTTTTTTGTTTTTTTTTTCAAGTCGGTTTCTATTTAACCCATAGTTGGGACCCTAACACTCCGGGTCAGAGTGGACCTGGGAGCAATGGCAGGCTGGGGCCTCACCATCGGATATAGTTTAAGGACCTCTAGAGGACGAAATGAAGACTCACTATTAAAAAGTTGATTTCTAGGTTTATTTGCGTCTGGTATCAACGAATATCACAGTTAAATTTGTCGCCGACAAGTCGTTCTTATGCTATTAAGACCTTCATTATCTAATGTATTCTTTACTGTTTTCACTGGTCGCCATTCTTTATATGGGGAGGGGTGTTTTGTCATGCATAGAGAATAAGTGGCTTATGAAACAAGAAAAAAATGGCGGCCATTTTAAAGTATTAGATAAAACATGGGAACATGAAAGAGTTAATATCATAAAAATAATTACTTGCCGGCGACAAATTAAACTGCGGTGTTCTTTTATACCGTACCCGAATACGCATAGAAGTCAACTTTTTAAAGGCAACGCTTTATTTGGTCCTCTATGACATAATGATCCTTTTTTATATAGAGATTTTGTATACAAGAATGAAATAACCTAAAACCATAATTCTTCTAATTTCATGAGTCGTTTTGGAGATAAATTGATGTTCCCATTAGTGTTGGGACGATTAATCGGAATCGGAATCGGGAATTAAAAAAAATTCAGAACTTTCCTCGTATCGATTTGGTTTGATTTGGTTGGTTGTTTTACGGCATATCAACCTTTTTTCAGATTATTTAATGCCGGATGCAGTTATTTTGAAGAATAATTTTTTAATAGAATATATTTCGTTTTTTTTTTTTTTTTTTTTTTTTTTAAGTCGGTTTCTATTTAACCCATAGTTAGGACCCTAACAGGTACTACCAATCCGGATCAGAGTGGACCTGGGAGCAATGGCAATTAAAGGGTGGCTCCACACTCCCCAAAGCCCGCAAGCTGGGGCCTCACCATCGGATATAGTTTAAGGTCATATCTAGGACCTTCTCGCATTGAAATCAGTATCGGAATCAGTATCGGAATCTGAAAAAAAAAAAAAGAAACGAGACTAATTTGCGATTCCAAAATCCATTCTTTTATTTTTAACTTTCATTGCTGACATCAACGATAAATATTTATTGATTTTAACCTAACAGTTAAACTTAAACTCTATATATCACAAACAACAAATTTCGATTAGAATTAAACCGAAAGAAATGGCACGGTAAAATGGCACAGGTAAAATGGCATGAGTAGATTATTAGGAAAAATGGCACAAGTGAAAATAAAACACTCAGAATGAAGTTATCGAATTTTTCAATCAACTGCGAAGAATGAAATGGTGGAATTTTGCTGCTGATCGAGTGGTTTAGGGATATTTACGTTGAGGGAGGATGAGAATGTTGGTCGGAGTTTATGAAAGTACTTGTAAAAAAAGTATATAGATGCGACAGCAGTTGCAGCTTGGAAGATAGTGCGAAACTTGTTAGGTTGGAAATTCATTTCTGCACTCTGTCGAGAAAATTGGGGGGGGGTCAGTGGTTGCTGAACCAGCCTAGAAGTTGCAACACTGCTGTATTAAAGGGCGCAGAGAGAAAGAGAGAGAGAGAGAGAGAGAGAGAGAGAGAGAGAGTACTTTCTTTGCAGCAGGCTTGGCGGCATCTTCTATGCACATATTTCACTTGATGTCAGCTAAGAATGTCAGGTCGAGGAGTTAAAACATTGAAGTCTCATGAAAGATGCTATCGACCATGACGCTCAGTCTTATCATTCATATACAAATCACCTAATATGGATTACATCAGCTAACACAGAAATTATCAGGTTGCGCCGCTTAATTAATGAATAATTCTATTTTATTGACTCTGGCCGATTTCGCATGTATCGATTTAGGCGTCCTCAGGATCGGAGGTAGTATGTATGAAATTAAAAATCAAATAATTAAAGACACATGATCTCTCTCTCTCTCTCTCTCTCTCTATCTATCTATCTATCTATCTATCTCTCTATCTCTCTCTCTCTATATATATATATATGTATGTATATATATATATATATATATATATATATATATATATATAACGAAATAAAACACGTTTGGTGTTATTTGGATTATTCGGACTACTGTTCTCATTTTGTGTTATTTTCACAACGTTTCTGTCGATATAAACTCCGACCTTCTCAGGTGTATCTCGTCGAATTCAGGAATCTTTCTGTCGAATCTGCATAAAACTTCGAACAGAACCTTTTATTTAATTCACTTGGGTACCATGTTCTCGTTCCGTCAGTCACAACTGGGTAGAAATCGTAAGTAATCTATATATTAATAGGATAACGTATTTTATTTATTTTGTGTGTGACGCTTATATCCGAGTGACTGTTGTTTAATTGCTATGGACTTCTATTTCATTATAACTGATGACACTCAAGTCATTTATCCTTTTATAAATAATATCACCAAGTATTCATCATAAGTCTTGGTTTCGGTTTCGATTACAGCTGATGGCACTTAAGTCATCTATTTTTTTTATAAATAATTTTATCCAGAATTCTTCATAAGTTTTGGTTTCGGTTTCGATTATGGCTGACGGAACTCAAGTTATATATATATATATATATATATATATATATATATATATATATATATATATATATATATAAATATATTTTTTTCATACGTTTTGGTTTCGGTTTTGATTCAACCTGATGTACCCAAGTCATATGGATATATTTGTTTTATTTTTGAAATCGCAACTTTATAATATATAAAAATCGATAGAAAATTAACTCTGTGATAATATATATGAAATCTGCAAGAATTAAAATATCATATTTAAGCGTACTTTACGACCAGGCTACACCGGGCGTCCCTGCTAGCTTAGACAAATACTTTTGTAGTTTTAACAAAAGAGCTACAATAATATCAGAGCATCTCCATTTACGCTTAACATCTACAGAATGCCAACATCAATATATTACATATGAATGAGTCTCCTGTGAGATTTCCACAGATACCGCTAGTTTACAATTAAATTTTGAATGTTGCTCATGCTGAGGATTGAAATAACTTCCAGAAATGTGTAACTTACAACTGATTTTTACCAAGTAATTTATCTATTTGGGGAAAATTCAATTCAATCCTTAGTGCGGGCGATATCCAAAATACAATTGCGAATTATTTAGGACTTCTACCCAGTCATGGCTGACGGAACGAGAACATCCGTGGATTAAATAAAGAGTTTCGTTCGAAATTCCATGCAAATTTCCGAGCGCAACAGAAAGATTCCAGAATTCGACAATGTACACCTGAAAAAATTCAGCTTCAAACATTGTGAAAACAACAGTCAAGTTGAGAACAGTAGTCCGAAAAATGTAAAAAAAAAAAAAAAAAAATACGACTAATAAATTCTTATCTAAAAAAATTTACAAACATAAAACACGTTTCATATTGAATGTTTAGTTTGAATCTGTTTACATGTTTAGTGAAACCTAACCATAATTAAGCTTTACTCAGATTCTAATTGGAAAATTTCACTAAGCGTAATCTTACATCGCAATTTACCGTAATAACCCCATGGTTACGCACTTGCATATAAATACTCTTTCACGTATATGCATCAAAACTTTAACCGTTTCCCTCTTATAAGGGAAGGGCAGCAGTTATCTATACCGATAGCTCTCGCTCCCTCCCTTCTCCCCTCTCTCTCTCTCTCTGATTCAGTTTAAAGATAGTTCTCCTTTACTCATTCGCCAGGTAAGATCTAGAAGTTTCATGTAACTGACATCACTGCCAGAACACGTAGCCTTCTTTGAATTCTAATTGTAAATTTCCACTCTACCTAATTTTTGTTACCTTACGTGGAAATTTACCATGCTAATTGCACACACGCTTCTTATCTTGCGACAACACAAGACACCAAAAGAAAGCATGTACAATTATATTTTTTAAAATCGTTTTCCTATATAGATAGTTGTGTATTTCTGCAGGGTGAGATTTAATGCCTACTAGACACCATCCTCGGGTATCTTCGCTCTCTGTATATGGGTTTATTTGAGGTAAATCCTGACCAATTATTCAAAAAGAAAAATGGTATGCTGTTTCTTCAAGCAATACAGCACGTTCTCGAGTTACGGACGGGGCACCCCATTATATTACTAGAGGACAGTTTTGAATGAAATTTTTTTAAAAAAAGTAGACAATAAGAAACTTATCTATAAAAGTGCAATTGCCTCTGCGTGTGTACATTTCCTTACTAAACTACACTGTCAATTATCAGTCTACAGACTCGAGATTTGACTTAAGGGGTACTGAGATTTGGGAAATCATTTTAGTCGGTTTTTGGCAAGAATTTGGACTGTCAACAATTTGATCTCTGAAAACTCTACCACACTCCTACACCAATTTTGGGTCTAAACACTTGAAATTTTAGATGTAGGTTACTTGGACATGGATCAAACTTTTTAATTTGAGCTCCATAAAAACAAATGTTAAAGGGTCAAAATTGGGGTCAAAGTTAAAAAGAATTTGACCTCTGCGGTCTCTACCAAATTCCTCAGCCAAATTTTTGGTCTAAACATTTGAAATTTTACATAAAATGTATTTAGACATAGAGCAAGCTTTTTAATCGGGTTTTGACCGAAAATTTGGCTGCCAAGGTGTCAAAATTCCAAAGATTTTACCTTTGCGGTTTCTAAGAAACTATTGAGTCCATTTTTGGTCTAAACATTTGAAATTTTACATAAAGTGTAGTCAGACATACAGCAAGCTTTTTAATCAGACTGAATAGACCTTCCTATCTCTGGAAGTGGCACACCAGCTATGACTATCGAAACAGGGTCAGCCATAAAGTGTTGCATTTATTTGCTTCCCACTGAGCAAATTAGGCACAAGGTCGTTTTTTAATGTGAAGAGAGAGAGAGAGAGAGGGAGTGGGAGGAAAAAGGGGACCAGCTCCCGAGAGGTGGGAAATGGGAGCTGTATAGTGATTTGCACACTGCTATGTAGGGTAGCCCCTACATGGACCAGAAGATTGCCGCAAGGGCAATGGTCTTTGATTGCAGCATTTGCCGGAACAGATACTACACTTTGATCTTGGCCAAAAGGCCACAAAGTTCCCCCATCTGGGAGGGGAGGGGTGTTGTCAGCCATAAAGCGTTGATGAAAAAAAGTTTTATCCCCCCCCACCTCCGCTATCTGCATGATCTGGTCATGATTCCAAAGAAGGTAATACTGTTTTGTTATTATTACTAATGGCAAATTGTGATGATAAAGTAGCAAATGGCCAAATCTCACCATAAACATTTATTTTCTGAAAACATTCCTATCTTAACATTATTCGTAGTATAACTGGAGTGTTCTTTAATCCTGACCGTGCGTTCACTCTCTCGCTAGAATCAGCTTCTCTTTTCTTTGTTACTAGCAGGCCGCCCGGCATTGCCCGGTCGTAAAATACGCCTAAATATGATATTTTGATTAATGCAGGTTTCGTATTTATTATCATACTAGCAGGGACGCCCGGCGTAACCCGGTGTAACCTGGCCGTAAAATACTCTTAAATATATTTTTATTTATGCAGATTTCTTATATATCATTATAGCATTGTAGTCATTTTTTTATCGATTCTTTTATATTATAAAGTTGTGATTTAAATATATATATATATATATATATATATATATATATATATATATATATATATATATGGCGTTACTGATAATAGATAAATTAAAATAACAGTTTCGATTATCGGTAATTATTGGGGGTATCTTGAGACAAAACTTAACTAATATCGCTTCCAGACTTATACACTAAAGTTTTGTAAATTTTAAAGAAAATCTGTTCAGCCGTTTCGGAGTATATAACCAATTCTCTCTCTCTCTCTCTCTCTCTCTCTCTCTCTCTCTCTCTCTCTCTCTCTCACACACACACACAGAGACAAAGTTGCATTTATATAATTGTAGCGATTATATTGGATCCAATTTATAGTAATGATATAAAAAGTTGGTGCTAGTGCAGAGAGTTATCCGCGCTATTTTTTAAATCGTATTTCCAAGTTTAATTAAAGTTTAATGTGCTTTTTTATTCAATTATAAGGTTGAAGTATAGAAGAGGTACAAAACATCTTCCCCTCCCCATGTTAAGAATGGTTTTTTAAATAATACATACATATTATCTTCGTCCGGATCACTCTCTGCACTAGTACCAAAAAGTTAAAAAAAATAAAAATAAATAAATAACTCGTGCGCCACCACCGAGAATCGAAACCAAAATCTTTTGCTTAAGATTTACGTTTTTTTGTTTTTTTTTACATTAATGCATCAGCTATGAAGACACATTTCCTGCCAGCTAAAAGTTAAAACCTGAACCAATAACCATTATGTTTGTGCTGCCGTCGTTTCACTGTCACCTGGCAAATTCCATTTCTTTATAGTTCACACTTTTGTAAGAATTTTCCCCGGCTAAAACCCAAATATAAAGTTTGACATGGGTTCAAATACCCTATATATTAAGTTTCATGTCTCTAGACCAAAAACTGACAGAAGAGTTTGGTTGGCAGCATTTTCTAAACAAAAATATATACGTATACATAAATATATATGAAAACAATTTTGTGTTTACGATAAACTTTTGACGCAAATATTATGCAAGTATAAATCATGTAAAATATGTGCATAAATATAATTACACGTAATAGTTAACTAAAGATGATTATCCCATAAGAAAACTAAAAAAAACTATTAGGGAATTAATTAAAATGAATGTTTTAAAGAATATGCAAATTAGCTAGATCTTTTGCAGATGAATGCAATTCCACGAATCATATATAACAAGGTTGTATTTTCTTTGGAAGTAAATAGAAGAAAAGATTTTTAATATGAATATCAATACACACAAAGAAAACAAATTTATATATATATATATATATATATATATATATATATATAAATTGAATTCTTCTTTTTACTTTTCTTCTTCTTTTTATTATTTACTCACTAGGAGTAGTAACATAAGCCGTCATCAAAACTTTCTCTTTGAGAACTATTTGCGGCGTTTTCCGAGTCTGAGTAGCAACAAGTTTTCTGAGATTTCTTGTGCTCTCTACCTATTATTATTATTATTATTATTATTATTATTATTATTATTATTATTATTATTATTATTGTTGTTATTATTATTATTGTTGTTATTATTATTATTGTTATTATTATTATTATTGTTGTTATTATTATTATTGTTATTATTATTATTATTATTATTATTATTGTTGTTATTATTATTATTATTATTATTATTATTATTATTGTTGTTATTATTATTATTGTTATTATTATTATTATTATTATTATTGTTGTTATTATTATTATTATTATTATTATTGTTGTTATTATTATTATTGTTATTATTATTATTATTATTATTATTATTATTGTTATTATTATTGTTGTTATTATTATTATTGTTATTATTATTATTATTATTATTATTATTATTGTTATTATTATTATTATTATTATTGTTGTTATTATTATTATTGTTATTATTATTATTATTATTATTATTGTTGTTATTATTATTATTATTATTATTATTATTGTTGTTATTATTATTATTGTTATTATTATTATTATTATTATTATTATTGTTATTATTATTATTATTATTGTTGTTATTATTATTATTGTTATTATTATTATTATTATTATTATTGTTGTTATTATTATTATTATTATTATTATTATTATTGTTGTTATTATTATTATTGTTATTATTATTATTATTATTATTATTATTATTGTTGTTATTATTATTATTGTTATTATTATTATTATTATTATTATTGTTGTTATTATTATTATTGTTGTTATTATTATTATTGTTATAATCATTGTAATTATTATTATTATTTTTATTATTATTATGATTATTATTATTATTATTATTATTATTATTGTTATAATTATTGTAATTATTATTATTATTATTATTATTATTATTATTATTACTATTGTTATAATTATTGTAATTATTATTATTATTATTATTATTATTATTATTATGATTACTATTGATATAATTATTGTAATTATTATTATTTTATTATTATTATTATTATTATTATTATTAAAGTTATTATTATATTCATTATTATTATTATTATTTTTATTATTATTATTATTATTATTGTTATAATTATTGTAATTATTATTATTATTATTATTATTATTATTATTATTATTATTATTATGATTATTATTATTATTATTATTGTTATAATTATTGTAATTATTATTATTATTATTATTATCATTATTATTATTATTATTATTATTACTATTATTATAATTATTGTAAGTTTTCTCAGATTTCTTGTGCTCTTCACCTATTATTATTATTATTATTATTATTATTATTATTATTATTATTATTACTATTGTTATAATTATTGTAATTATTATTATTATTATTATTATTACTATTGATATAATTATTGTAATTATTATTATTTTTATTATTATTATTATTAAAGTTATTATTATTATTATTACTATTATTATTATTGTTATAATTATTGTAATTATTATTATTATTATTATGATTACTATTGATATAATTATTGTAATTATTATTATTTTATTATTATTATTATTATTATTATTAAAGTTATTATTATATTCATTATTATTATTATTATTTTTATTATTATTATTATTAAAGTTATTATTATATTCATTATTATTATTATTTTTTTTATTATTATTATGATTATTATTATTATTGCTATTGTTATAATTATTGTAATTATTATGATTGTTATAATTATTATAATTATTATTATATATTATTATTATTGTTGTTGTTGTTATAATTATTGTAATTATTATGATTATTATTATTATTTTTATTATTGTTATAATTATTGTAATTATTATTGTTGTTATTCTTATTCTTATTTTTATTCAATATAGCCTTCATAAACGTTAGTAATAAAGAAACATAGATACATGAAATTGGGATTTTATTATTTCTTTATAGAATATATGTATAAAACACCATTGTTGTGTCTAAATGTCCCTCTCTTTCTCTTTCTTTATATATATATATATATATATATATCTTTATCTATCTATCTATCTATCTATCTATCTACTGGTTCCCTCGAAAGAGATTGATCTCCCTTGCTTATTCGTCACGTATGACTGGCGACTTTCTGTCTATGCGACGTCATTACTTGAACACGTAACCTTACTCGAATTTTAATTAAAAAATTCCACTTTATTTAATTTTCGGCCTTATTTTTACACACCAGCCTCTTATCTTTCTATGAAGAACGTTCCGTATTTCTTGTGACTAGTGCAAGCAAATATTTTGCCCTTTCTACAGATGATGAAGTGTTATAAGTGTGATAAGGATGGCGTAGAGTAAATTTTATAAAAGTCGATCAAAATAAATCTAGAGATGACGTCCCTTCGCAAATCATAGATATTATAATCTAGGGAGTATATAAAAAGTTCTAAAGCATAGTAGCCCCCATCCCCACCGAAAACCCCGGCGAAAAAAGCCTTTCTCGGACATACAAAAACGCGCGCGGCAGTTTTGCTTTATATATTATAGACTAGCATGGGTGTCCGGCGTTTTCCGTGTGTTTGGCGAAAAAAAAAAGTTGTAGTAGGCAGGCAGGCTCAAACACGTGACGCGAAGGCGAAAGAGAAAGTTGAGGTGTGTGTAAGGGCGTTGGCTGAGCAAAACAAAACAAAACAAAAAAAAATAAAAAATAAAAATCAATAAATAAATAAAAAATAAAAAAGGAAAATTGCAAGCGCAAAAAAAGTGGTTGTAGGCAGGCAGACTCGAATCCGTACCGCGAAGAAAGAAAATAAAGTGACCCCCCCCCCCCAAAAAAAACGTCCGAATGGTCGACCTTCGAAGAGATATCGATCTCGTGAAAATCCGCCGCCTTTGTCAAATGTTTTAGGCAGACATATAAACATACATACATGAGATCTATGTTATAGATTACCTTTCACTACAACTGTGTAGTTTTTGTAGGACCTCATAAAAATACCATGTATATAGGAAAGAAAAATATTTTTTAAATGAATGAAACAAAAGTTTTCAAGAATTACATAAAACCTACAAATTACTTAGCTTTAGCGATAATATGAGTTGTTGATTTGGAAAGTGTTGTTTTTTTGATTGAAGGGGAAATAAAATAGCTTCGGTTTCGTTGTTTTTTTTATTTATTTATTTTATTTTATTTCATGTATTTATTTATTTTGTACTTTGATATTTTGTTAAGAACAGCAGTATATGTATCTATTTCTTAAATGGAACGTTTAATTGTAAGATTTAACTAAAAAATAAAATTTCAGTAAATATATATATTCAATAAGATAAAAAGCTATAGCAAACATCTAAATGACTATTTTAACCGCAGTTCCTGATTTCAAAAAACGAAGAATTAAAAGATTCATCTGACTTACTTTTAATGCTAGGTTTATTTATGGTGTCTTTTAAATTCAATAAAAACCCTTCAAAATTTGCTGATGAGGAGACCTTGCTTATCAAAAAACTATATATAATTATTGTACATAACTTGATGTATACCACAATAAAAAGCATTGTTTTCCGAAACGATCGTACAGATAATTGATTTTGTTGTTGTTCCTTCTTATAAAACGGATTTTTAATTTAATTAAAATTTGATTTTTAAATTTTAAATTATCAATCACATTACTTAATATTCAATTAGCTCTAGGACATTTAACTATCGAGCTTATTATATATCTAAATTACAACGAGCACTTTCTATTTCCTGTATTTTAATTAAACTTGTAATTTCACTGTTACATTAAAATACACTCAGCTCTTTAGATTATTTATACACAAAGAAAACATAATGTAAAATCACACCCTTGAAATAAATATATTTTAAAATGCAAAACAAATATTAGAGATTCATTTTTTCATTAAAATATTTCAATATGAAGTCTCTAATTGAAAAATGTTCTGAAACACACAATCATCCCAGCAGCTCAAAAGAATCAGAAATAGTTACTTTAAATAATTACTGAACAAAACTCGAAGCGAGATCATAATAAAAATGGACATTTAGCATCATATAGCATTGATTAACCTAGTAATTAGACAGCTTTATTAATGAAACAATAAAGGTTTTTTTATACATTTATTCTATATTTTTATTTTTTACAAGGCAAGTCGAAATATTATATCATGTATAACATGTTACTAATAATCAGCCGTTTTGGTATTTTTATGTGTTTACATTTTTATAATTCATGTCCAGATTTGTTTATATCCTGATACATTTCTATCGTCCCTGGAATAAATAATGTTTGTTTACGAAGATACAAAACTGAAGTGAAAACTGATTACTTGTTGTATAATTTCATTTTCGGTGCGTGCGTAACGGAACGATGCGTTTTTTCCTCTTTCAAATGTTCGTCTTTACTTTTGTAAGCATGAAGTGTATGTAATTGTAGTGTCGAAGAATTTCCAAATCAATATCAAAATCAGAGAGCTAAATGAAGGCGACATTTTGACTACACGCCGAATATGTAAATTTGACCTCTTGCTAACATTTAGTGTGACCACTCTTTTTTTCAATACGATATTCCAACGGTCTCACAGCTAGAGATGAAAGAATTCACAAATGATGAAACATAGGTCATTCTAAGTCATCGCATATTTGAGGGTCGTCAAATAAATGAGTTTCTCCGTTTTTTTATTTTAAGAAATTTATCGATTGGCGGGCGAGTGAATTACGACTTTTAGTCGCCCCAAGAAATTTTCAGTCGACTGTGGCGACCGGTCGTGTAAAGTTTCAAAGGCTGATGGTTGACTATTATAGAAAACTGATCACATATAATGATAGAAGATGTATTGAGACACAGGAATGGGTATGTTTGATCTGGCATAATGATGATTCATTAAAATTGTGGGGTCTGAGTTCGCGCCTGGTCCACAAAGTATCGAAATAAAAAATTTAAAAATTAAAAAAAACGTTTATTAGTGTTTTTGATATAGATGTACATAATAATACTTTGATAAGTATGTTTTAAGTTAAATAGGGATAGTATAATAAAATTTTGGGGTCTGCGTTCGCGTCTGGCCTCCATAGAATGGAAATAGGCACAAACTTTAATAAAGACTTTTCATATCTATCTGCGTAAGTATACTTTGATAATTATGTTTCAGTTTAAGAAATATGGTATAATAAAATTCTGGGGTGTTCGTTCGCGCCTGACCTCCATAGAAGTGAAATATGTCACAAAATTTAACAAGGTTTTTTTTAATATAGATCCAGAATATTGTGATAAGTATTTCAGTGTGAACAGGTATGGTATAATGAATTATGGGGTTTATCTATTTCATTTTTACTTTCATCATATTTTGCTTTGGTTTTGATACCCCCAAATTCGAAGCTATCTTTATACAGCCCTTCCTTTTCATAGCCTATAATACTTTCATAAATCAGAGTCCATTTTCTGTAGGCTGTTTTTGAACCCAGTCAACGACGGGTACTTTTACTAGTATATATATATATATATATATATATATATATATATATATATATATATATACATATATATATATATATATATATATATATATATATATATATTAATGAAAACAAAGGAATGTAGTGTTTACCTGATATACGCAATGGTAAACTTCAAACTAATATAAATAACAGTACTTCTATATAGAAAATGTAATCGCAACTGAATTAAAAAAGCTCAATACACAATAGAGAGTAGAGCTTATTATAAAAGAAATAAAATTTAAACTGTAAGTTGAACTTTACAATCAAAATTATTTTTTCATTTTTTTATTTGGCAATTTATAACTACAATAAACTGTGGTTTCACTTAATGCCTAAACTAGCAAATTCTAGCATTGCTACAAATATAATTTGGCGATTTCTTTATGTACTCTGATGAGAATAATAATAAGCATAACATTCTTTGAAACTCCGCAGAATAAGGACTTTGTAAATGTTTTGTTTGGGGTATTCAGTCGAACAATAAATTTTGATTGTAAAGTTTAACTTAGTTTTAATTTTCTTTCTCTTATATATATATATATATATATATATATATATATATATATATATATATATATATATATATATCTTCTCTTTCTCTATATAAATAAAATGAACTCATTTTTTCCAGTCTGATTTTGACATTAATAGGATTAAAAATCAAGATATTTCATGCAAATATAATATGCACAAACGACAGAACAATATCTGAGGTGTGTTATAGGCTTATTATTTCTCAAATTCCTCGATAATCTTAGATTTCTATACTTTTTCTGCTGAGAAGTCACGGCCAAAATCGGTTAAGATCAATGGAAGTGGTAAAATATTTTCTCTCTAAAGAATTCCTCCTCCCCCTGCCACCACTTAACGCCGTTTGGGGATCGTTCACAAGGAACAGTTGAGAAGAGAACACCGGTTTGGCTTCGTAGTTCTTTCATGTGAAGTTATTTAAAATCACCAAACTAAGCTGCAGTGCTCTGTGGCGTAGTGGTTAGCGTGCTGGACAATACACATTATATTTTCACGTTCGCGCCGACCTACCGTAGTCGTTTTTTTTTCCCTAAACAACTGGAATGGACTTTTCTTGGTGGCCGAACTGTTAACGTTGCAAATGTTTATTTATTTTTTTTTTCACACTTTATTTTCCTACTTTTACTCATGACTCCGGGTTTGATCCTTCCTACTTACCTACCATAACATTTTTTAAAACTCCCCCCCCGTCCCGGAAACAAACGCTCGGGCAACGCCGGGTACCCCCGCTAGTATATATATATATATATATGTATGTATGTATATATATGTATGTATATATATTTATGTATATATATGTATGCATATATATGTATGCATGTATATATATATATATATGTATGTATATATATGTATGTATATATATGTATGTATATATATGTATGCATGTATATATATGTGTGTATGTATACATATGTGTATGTATATATATGTATGTATGTATATATGTATGTATATATATGTGTATATATATATGTATGCATATGTCAGGTCATGTCATATGCTACTGGTACCATGTAACCCAATGCTACCTGCCTCATGGTCGGGTTATCGGCGACAAAACTGGTACCCCCACCAGACTTCTTTGGTGAGGAGGGTGGCTAGTCTCCCTGAAGGATTAAAAACAAGACCTTCCAAACCTTGCAAAGGGCGAATGAACTCTTTTTCGGGGTCAACGGCCAACTAGCACCGTGTGCGTGATGTGTGTATGTATGTGTGTGTTGGGGCGGAGAGGACTCCTGTAAGCCATAGTGAAGGCAACCTTTCTAGGAGAAGCAAATCTCTGATGTAAAAAAACATAAAGCGGGAGACCAGTACCCGCATTAAGCTGGTGTGTAGTTTAACTTGTTGCTGGCTATCTTGCTCTTGCTTATTGCCGGATCTCAACATTTTGAATCGAGAGAGAGACTTAGCTGTCGAACAAAGCTAAGACTCTGTAGAATCATCCATGTATAGATACTCCCTCAGGCATTTGTCTATAAAAGTGGTCCTGTGGCGATGGAAAAGTTGTGACGCGTGGATGGTTAAAATGTTGGAAGCATTTAATAATCGATCTCAATGACCATCTTCAGTGTCATGCCTGCTAATTCACCGATAGCACTAAAAAGAAAGACATTTTTGGGCTCATGGACTTTAATATATACATATATATGGGCTCATGGACTTTAATATATACATATATGTATGTATGTATGATATATATGTATGCATATATATATGTATGTATATATATGTATGTATACATGTATATATATATATATGTATACAAAAAAGTAAAAGTCTTACAGGGCCGAAGCAACTTCGGTGGATGATCTGGCGGCTGAATAGTCTTTTCTAGGGATATACCGCTCACCCATGAATTTGGGAAGGGTCTAGAAAAGGTGACCTATAAATTGCCTACCCTTTTATTAGCTGGTCGGCTTCCTGCGGTTCGCGGCTGCTCTATATTTGCAGGAGAAACAATATAAAGTTGAAGAAAAATAATAAACAAGGATAATCAAAATTTTATCAGGAGAGGAATAACCTAACTGCGGCTACGTGGGATGTGAGAACTTTGCTAGATGTCCTAGATAGTAAAAGACCTGAGCGTAGGACAGCTATTGTTGCAAGAGAGCTCGCTAGGTACAGCATAGACATTGCAGCATTGTCTGAAACACGATTGAGTGGTGAGGATCAATTGGTGGAAGTGGGCTCGGGATACACCTTTTTTTTGGAAAGGAAAACTATCGGGGCTGAGACGAGAAGGTAGAATTGGCTTTTCAGTGCGTTCTGATTTGGTGAAGAGGATTGAACAGCCAATCTGTGTAAGTGACAGAATTATGATGATGTGCTTCACTCTTACGCACAGTAGGTATATGACGATTTTATCTGTGTATGCCCCTAGTATGGGTCATGATGAAGACAACATCACGGCCTTTTACCGAGATCTCAGTCGTACCATTTCCTCAATTCCTTTATCTGAGAAGATCTTACTCATGGGTGATCTAAATGCAAGGGGTGGGCAAGGATCATCACACCTGGGACTCACTCGGCCGGTTTGGTGTAGGTAAGGTCAACAGTAATGGTCAGCATTTTCTCCATCTATGCACTCAGTTTGACCTTGCT
Source organism: Euprymna scolopes (assembly GCF_053919585.1). NCBI lineage: Eukaryota > Metazoa > Mollusca > Cephalopoda > Sepiida > Sepiolidae > Euprymna > Euprymna scolopes. Next base: position 77,178,473 of record NC_136517.1, on the reverse strand, counting down.
ATCTGTAACACTTTCTTCAGCCACAAAGAGGTCCATAGGTTTACCTGGACCCATCCTCGTTCAAAACAAGGTCACTTGATTGATTATATTATTTCCAGAGAGGCAGATTTGGAGGTTAGGTGGTGTTGGGATTCCCAAGTGGGTTGATGTGTCCAGGCTGGATGATCCAAGTGTACGTAAAAAGCTTCGATCTATAGTTAATTCTGCTGATTTTGATGGGTCGTGGGTGCATTTTAAAAATACAGTCTATGAAATAAGTGTAGATGTTCTTCCGCAAATCTAAACATCAAGATTGGTTTGATGATAATGATTTTGAAATTACTCAACTCTTAAGTGCTAAAAATGAGTTGCACCATAAGATGTTTTCTGCCTTTCATGAAGGTCAATCCCTCCAACAGTCACTTAAAGTAAACAATGGTATTTTCCAAAAGCGACTCCGTGAAATGAAGAATCAGTGGTGGGCTAAAATCGCCAACCAAATCCAGATGACTTTTGATTGTAAAGACCTCAAACGTATGTACCATTTGCTTAAAAAAGCTTTTGGTTCTCAAACACTATCTACATCTCCCCTACTCTCAAGTGATGGAATTGCCCTTATAAAGGATCCTAACAAGATTCTCCTTCGTTGGACCGAGCATTATTCTGATCTCTTTGACAACCCCTCTAATGTTGATGAAGACGTCATCAATGAATTTTTATCACAACAGAAGCTTATCCATGCAATGTCTGTGTTCCCATCTGAGAATGAAACTATTGATCCAATTAACGAAGTGAACGTTGGGAGGGCTCCAGGGCTTGATGGTATTCCTGTGGAAGTTCTCTTACATGGGGGCGATAAACTTGTTCATGAAATTCTTCATCTTATCACTGATGTCTGGAAGGGTGCCTCCCGTCTTAGGATTGGGTTGATGCAATTCTTATATCACTGTACAAGGGAAAGGGGTCCAGGACCAACTGTGGAAGTTATCGTGGGATAAGTTTGTTGGAAGCAGTTGGCAAAGTATTTTCCAGAGTTCTACTCAATAGATTGTTAAAGTATATTTGTCCATCCGTCATTCCAGAAAGCCAAAGTGGCTTTCGTCCGGGCAGAGGAACCACAGATATGATCTTCTCTGCTCGGCAGTTGCAGGAGAAATGTACTGAACACTGCGTTCCGCTTTATCAGGTTTTTGTTGATTTGACTAAGGCTTTTGATACAGTGAGCAGAAGTGCCCTATGAATAATTCTGGGGAAGTTGGGATGCCCACCTCAACTTCGATTACTCAGGGAGCTGCACACTAATATGAAGGCTCGCCTGAACTTCAACGGATGCTTATCGGAACCCATCTCGGTTGACAATGGTGTGAAGCAGGGTGATATCCCAGCACCTACGCTTTTTTCAATTTATTTTGCAACTATGTTATCGTATGCCTTTAGGGAATGTTCTCTAGGTGTTTGTTTGAGTTTCAGAACCACAGGTAGGGTTTTTGATCTTCGTCGTTTTCATGCTTCTACAAGGACCTTTCAGCACCTGGTTCGTGAATTGCTTTATGCGGATAACGCCGATCTTGTGGCCCATAGTGAGAGGGATATGCAGGGTATCATGGATCTGTTCTCAGGGACCTGTGCGTCTTTTGAGTTTACTATTAGTCTTAAGAAGACTAAGATCATGTTCACACCTCCACCCGGTAGTTTGTATGTGGAACCAAATATTTTTGTCAAAAACCAGAGACTTGCCGATATTGACACATTTGTGTATTTGGGTAGTACTCTCGCCAAAGATGGAACCCTGGATGCTGAGGTCAACAATAGGATACACTAAGGCTTTTGGTGGCTTAGAGAAGCGAGTATGGCCTGACAGGGGTATAACTATTCATACAAAGATCAGTGTATATCAATCTTGTATTTTACCATCCCTGCTTTACGCTTCTGAGGCCTGGACAACTTATGGTAGACACATAAAAGTCATGGAGAGAGTGCACCAGAAATTCCTGAAACATATTCTGGGCATCAGGTGGAGCACTTTTATACCTGATATGGATGTTCTCATGCGAGCTGACGTACCTTGTATCGAGAAGTTGATCATACGCAACCAGATGAGGTGGGCTGGACATCTGACAAGGATGGACGACGATAGATTGCCAAAGCGCCTGTTCTATGGTGAAATCACACTAGGAAAGCGCCCACAACATAAACCGAGGAAATGCTTTAAGGATAACATCAAAGATAATCTTAAAGCTCTTGGTATTGACGTGGTCAGTTGGGAAAGTGCTTCCAATGATCGTAAAAAGTGGCGCTCCTTAGTCTACCATGGCTGTGATAGTTTTGAGTAGAAAAAATATGAGCATGCAAAAATGAAGCGTGATATCCGGAAGAAAAATCTGTCAGATATATCAGGTCTGTCGGAGGATTTCATGCAGAACCACACCTGTGATTTATGCGGTAAAATGACTTTATCCGGAGCTGGCCTGGCTAGCCACAAGCATTCACATGGAGATCAATCTTTCTTTGGTGGGGAAAACATTGCAGGGCACAGATGTTCTGTTTGCTCTGTGGTCTGTAAATCGAGTGGAGGCCTGAAGCATCATATGAGCGTCCACAGTAGAGCAGCACCAGTTGGCATCCTTCAATCTTAGCTTAAGTGTGACCTTTGCAACAGACTGTGTAAGAGCAGGTCTGGTCTGAAGCGCCACCTTCGTTTCCACAGAAAATAGGAATTGATGCATCTTGATCACATCTCCACATGTATGTGTGTATAAGTGTATATATGTGTATATAATTTAAAAAAAGGAAAAAAAAGTATTTCATAAATACATGAAAATGAATGAGTAATCAACAATAAAGCAAGGAAAAGATGGTCTTCCTCTGTCAAGAAGTTACAATCACCATATATATATATATATATATATATATATATATATATATATATATATATATGTATATATATGTATATATATGTATGTATATATATGTATATATATGTATATATATATGCATATATATGTATGTATGTATATATATGTATGTATATATATGTATGTATGTATGCATGTATATATATGTATATATATGTATGTATATATGTATATATATATGTATATATATGTATATATTTTTATATATATACAGAGGTAGATAGATTGATAGATATGCATATATATATATATATATATATATATATATATATATATATATATATATATTTCTCTCAAAACCTCAGGGCTTTATGGAGAGACGATTAAAACTTGCTAATAGTATTTCAAATGATCTGAAATAACAGCAAGGGGAGACTTGATTCTAAACTTTTAGATTATTTTCAATTCCTGTCTATATATTTGGTGAAATAAATTCATGTTGAATCATTTCTATATCTCAATTGATATATTTAACATAGATTATTTTTATTTATGCAGGTTATATATTAAACATGGTATTTTTATTTATGCAGATTGCGTATGTATTATTATAGAATCAATCCTCTGTTGATTATTATATATTACGAGGAATAATTTTCCCGGTGGACTAATCCGTAAAAAAATTTAAAAATACAAAAATAATAATGATAATGTCGTTCATCAAATTCCGTCTGTGTTTGTTTACAATATCCCGTCAGCTGATATTTGGGCTTGACGATGAATG
>NC_136517.1:77147355-77169855 GCF_053919585.1 Euprymna scolopes | reverse complement strand
GTGTTATCCAGAATTTATTTTACTACATAGCCATCATCATTCTTAAAGCACTTTTGCCAGCCTCTTTTGATGCTGCGATCATAGGAGTCTGGAGCACCCTTTGTCACTCATATCCTAATCCCACTCTGAAATCGACGAACTCATCTGTGCTAACATCAACTGCATTAGTTTCGTAATTCGTAGTCGCCGGTGAATATTAGTCGGTTCAATTTTTTTCTGCATGATGGAATTTAATGATGCATCTCTGTATCTGATGCACGATCATTACAGGGGTTGTTTTTTAGTATCTCATACCGTAAATATCTGCAACAGAAAGATAAAACTTTCAGATTACAAATGCATAAGTTCAGTCATCATAAACATTGCAATAGGCAATACTCTCTGATTCATTTGGATGGAATAAAAACGAGGATGTATTACCTTTGGGATGCCTCTCATACATACATACATACATACATACATACATATATACATACATACATACATACATACATACATACATGCATACATACATACATACATGCATACATTCATAAATACATACATACATGCATACATGCATACATACATACATGCATACATAAATGCATACATACATACATACATATATACATACATGCATACATAAATGCATGCATACATGCATACATGCATATATACATACATACATGCATGCATACGTACATGCATACGTACATGCATACATACATACATACATACATGCATACATACATGCATGCATACATGCATACATAAATGCATACATGCATACATACATACATAAATACATGCATACATGCATACATACATGCATACATAAATGCATGCATACATGCATACATGCATATATACATACATGCATGCATACATACATGCATACGTACATGCATACATGCATACATACATACATACATACATGCATACATACATACATACATACATACATGCATGCATACATGCATACATAAATGCATACATGCATACATACATGCATACATACATAAATGCATACATGCATATATACATACATACATAAATGCATACGTGCATACATACATACATACATACATACATGCATACATGCATACATACATACATGCATACATAAATACATACATACATGCATACATACATGCATACATGCATACATAAATGCATATATATACATACATACATGCATACATACATACATGCATACATACATACATGCATACATACATACATGCATGCATACATACATACATGCATACATACATACATACATGCATACATACATACATGCAAACATACATACATAGATACATACAAATGCGCGCGTGTGTATGTACAGCTTTTAACGATGGTATGAATCGAATAAGATAGGTGATTATAAAATAAGTCAAAAGTTCCCGCATTGTTGCAATATGGAACGGAAACCAAAATACCGGGATGGGGGTTTGATGGAGGTGGAGAAGAAAAGGTTGAAAAGAAAATAAGCCTGAAGTTGGTGATTAAACATCAAGAGAAGAATAGTTAATTCCAAATCGATATTCTCTTCGACTTGTCCATTCACGTCGTTGTTTGATCAAAGAAAAGAAAAGAAAAGAAAAGAAAGAAAAAAAGACTGACGCAAATTCGCATCCCGTAACGCGTCTCCAACAAAAAAGAAAAAGAAAAAAAAACATCATATGCGATGTGTACGTCCGTTCGAGAAACAACATTAAATAAAACCAGAACCCAATAATAATAATAATAATAATAATAATAATAATAATAATAATAATAATAATAGTAATAATAATAATACAATAATAATAATAATAATAATAATAATAATAATAATAATAATAATAATAATAATTCAATACTATGTGTTTATATAAAAATACGCAATAAGCACAACTTTCCGCATAAGCCTGACGAATTACCACGAGGATAAAACGCGGAATATTCTATGTTGCTTAGTTGCCCTATATATTATCATCACCCCCCCCACACACACACACGCACACGCGCGCACACACACACACACACACATATATATATATATATATATATATATATATATATATATATATATATATATATACTAGCAGTTCCGCCCGGTTTTGCTCGGGCCCTATGTACTGTTCATAACTTTATGTACATATGTATATATTAAAAAGTGTGAATATGTACGATAATGCCTTTCTATACAATAGGCTTCCTTAACTGCCACAGAGAAAAGTTGGTAGAGACCGCAGACGTAAATCTTTTTAAAAAACTTTGTCCCTAATTTTGACCCCTAAACATTTATTGCTTTGGGATCAAATAGAATTATAAAGTTAGATCCCTCTCCATGTAATCTATATCTAAAATTTTAAGTGTTTAGACCCAAAATTGGCGGAGGAAGTTAGTAGAGTTCTCAAAGGTCAAATCATTTAACTTTTTCCCCTTAACAGCCAAATTTCTGTCTGAAAACCGATTAAAAAGACTTTCTTAAATCTCAATACTCCTTATGCCAAATTTCGAGCCTGTAGACCTAAAATTGATAGAATTATTTGGTAGGGAAATGTGCACAGACAGACACACAAACACACAGACAGACACTTTCACTTTTATATATATATATATATATATATATATATATATATATATAAAGTTTAATGCTTTAAGTTAAATTCTATAAATCAAAATATACACACATATATTTAAGTTAAGACCTTTTTGTTTGAAACAAGGAATATATGGAGAAAAATTATTTTTAATTCTTTAATCCATGGATTTTCAATAATGGCTCATATCATTAGAGGAAATGAAATGCAATTAGCAAAATGTTCAGATATGAATAAACAAATATTTTGCTGTTCAGCACATATATTGAAAATTATATATTGCTCTATTTTTTAAATATTGAGCTTTACCTTTTTTTTTGACTAGGATCATCCTGAAAGTATTACCTCAATGTAATATCTGACGGACTAATTCACTTGATCTCTAATCTGTGACACACACACACACACACACACACACACACACACACACACACACACACACACACACACACACACACACATATATATATATATATATATATATATATATGAGTAGGTAGTAGTTTGCTTGAAGCATTGTTGGTAATGAAATATATACAATTTTTTTTTAAAAGCCAAAGACAATGCGGGGAAAGACCGGAATTAAGAAAGTAAAGAAAGAAAAACAAACAAATGTAGACGGATATGCTTGAGTAGAGGAGTGTCTAGCCTTTATTCGTCTATCTTTCTGACCTCAATGTATAATTATTTATAACCAAGTTGCTGGTATGTCTGGTGTATGGAACTTAATTTCGAGAGAAAAGGACCTCTCTTTTTTAAAAGACAAAAGTTGATTCAAGATGGCGGGAAAGAACGTGGCCGGACTGCACAAACACATATATATATATATATATATATATATATATATATATATATATATATATATACATATATGTATATGTATATACATACATACTCCTATAAATTCGTTTTTCTTTTGTGTGTATTGATATTCATATTAAAAACCCTCTTTTCTATTTATTTTAAAATAAAATACAATTTGCTTATATATGGGTCGTGGAATTGTATTCACTAGCAAAAGATCTAACTAATTTGCATATTCTTTTAAACATTCGTTTTAATTAATTCCCTATTAGTTGCTTCGGTTTTCTAATGGGATAATAATCTTTAATTAACTATTATGTGTAATTATATTCATGCAGATATTCTACATGATTTATACTTGCATAATATTTGCGTAAAAAGTTTATAGTAAACACAGAATTGTTTCTATATATATTTATGTATACGTATATATTTTTGTTTGACAAATTTTGCCTACCAAACTCCTCCTAGAGTTTTTGATCTACGGACATGAAACTTCATATATAGGTATTGGAATCTATGTGAAACTTTATATTTGGGTTTTAGCCCGGAAACATCGGTGCCAAAGTGTGAAAATTTAAAAAAATGAAATTTGCCAGGTGATGGTCGAACGCCGGCATTATCTCTATATAAATAAAATGAACTCATTTTTTCCAGTCTGATTTTGACCTTAATAGGATTAAAAATCAAGATATTTCATGCAAATATAATATGCACAAACGGCAGAACAATATCTGAGGTGTGTTATAGGCTTATTATTTCTCAAATTCCTCGATAATCTTAGATTTCTATACTTTTTCTGCTGAGAAGTCACGGCCAAAATCGGTTAAGATCAATGGAAGTGGTAAAATATTTTCTCTCTAATAAATTCCTCCTCCCCCTGCCACCACTTAACACCGTTTGGGGATCGTTCACAAGGAATAGTTGAGAAGAGAACACCGGTTTGGCTTCGTAGTTCTTTCATGTGAAGTTATTTAAAATCACTAAACTAAGCTGCAGTGCTCTGTGGCGTAAGTGGTTAGCGTGCTGGACAATTCACATTATATTTTCACGTTCGTGCCGACCTACCGTAGTCGTTTTTTTTTTTTTTTTTTTTTTCCTAAACAACTGGAATGGACTTTTCTTGGTGGCTGAACTGTTAACGTTGTAGATGTTTTTTTTTTGTTTTTTCTTTTCACACTTTATTTTCCTACTTTTACTCATGACTCCGGGTTTGATCCTTCCTACTTACCTACCATAACATTTTTTAAAACTCCCCCGCCCCGTCTCGGAAACAAACACTCGGGCAACTCCGGGTACCCCCGCTAGTGAATGCATAAAGTAGTAGCTATTCGTTCATTTTTTTTAATTTTTAAGCTTGCAGTAAACATACTTTCATAGCCCAGCAATTGACGGCACAGGCAAAATAAATCGTGAGCTGAACGTTTTGGTTTCGATTCTCGGTGGTGGCGCATGATTCTTTTTTTTTTTTTTAAATATTTTTTAAATCAGTACGATATATTGCATCCGATTTATCAATCTATCTCTCTCTCTCTCTCTCTCTCTCTCTCTCTCTCTCTCTCTATATATATATATATATATATATATATATATATAAGAGTAAAAATGTCTGTATATATTTTCTCTATGATAGTTAAGGAAGAGTATATATATCTATAAAAGTGAACGTGTCTGTGTATCTGTGTATCTGTGTGTGTACATTTCCCTACACAATAACTCTGTCAATTTTTAGTCTACAAACTCGAAATTTGATACACAGGGTAGTGAGATTTGCAAAAATGGATGTGATCGGTTTTTGACAAGAAATTTGGCGATTAAGGGGTCAAAGTTCAACGATTTGACCTTTGAGAACTCTACCAAACTCCTCCGACAATTTTGGGTCTACGCACTTTAAAATTTAGATATAGGTTCCTTGGACATGGATCTAACTTAATAACTTGATTTGAGCCACAAACAATAAATTTTAAGGCGTCATAATAGGTGTCCAAGTTAAAAAAATTGATCCCTGCGGTCTCTTCCAAATTACTCAGACAATTTCTGGTCTAAATATTTGAAATTTCACATAAAGGGTATTCAGAGATAGGGCAAGCTTTTTCATCAGTTTGGGTAAAAAATATTTAGTTTCCAATATATAAATGTATGTATGTATGTCTGTTTGCATGTCTGCCTTAAACTTTCAATAGAGGCGACGGATTTTACCAAAATCAGTATCGTTTTAAAGTTTAACCTTTTATACAACAAATATCGAAAAATTGGCTAAAAACATTAATATCTTCCCCTTCCACTGGGCACTTTTCTACAGGAGGGGTCCCACTTTTTTCTCCGATATTTTTAAAAGTTATCCTCTCCTTTAGATTGTCTAGCCTTAATTTTTAAAAAGATATCCCTTCCGGTTTGGCGGTGGGCGTAACAGCATAAACATTAGGTTTTATCTCGTTCTTTTCCTCCTTTGCGGTACGGGTTCGAGTCTGCCTTCCTACTACCACCTTTTTTTTTTTTTTTTGCTCAACATACACATCCAAAAACCCGGGCAACGCCGGGCTGAAATACTAGTTATACAGAAAGTCATTACTTTATATATTCACACTTTTTAATATATATGCACATTACCTTTGGGAAAATCGATGTGATCGGTTTTTGGCCAGAAATTTTGCGACTCAACGATTTGACCTCCGAGAACTCTACCAAACTCTTCCGACAATTTTGGATCAAAACACTTGAAATTTTAGATATAGGTTCCTCGGACATGTATCTAACTTAATAACTTGATTTAATGCTTGTTATTATTTCAGTCCATCTATTCCTTGGTATGTTGTTAAACGTTTTCTCTGAATGGTCGAAATAATTATATATATATATATATATATATATATATATATATATATATATATATATATATATATATATATATATATATATATACGAGAAAACAGTTAATAAAACATGTTAAAAACACTTTGAAATGAGTTAAAAACATATTTAATCTGAAAAGGAAACACTAGATAAATGGATAGTCCTTAATCCGCGAAGTTTCGAAGAAATACTTTCCCTCTCATCAGAGGGTAGGAGTTAGCAAAATGCGGGATCGGAGTTTGCATGCAAAAGTATTTGATGAAACAACAAGCAAGTCAAAGATCTTACTTGATAACAAAAAAGGTAAAGCAGAGGAAATATGGTGAAGAAAAAGGTGATTACACATCAATGGATAGTCTGGTGGAAGATAAATAATCCAGTGACGGTAAAATCCAAATATATAACTTCAAGAAAGTTAATTGAATTTCCATTTACACAAGTAAAATCCAAGGAAATCCCGTAATTGGAAGAAAATGGTCCATAATAATCCAAAGGCAGAAATCCATGGAATAATTCACAAAAATGTGTACAAGGAAAAAAGGAAAAAATTCAAATAATATTAATAAAAGAAAAATAAGATATGCTTTTCACTCTACTGCCGAGACATAAATATAAATAATAATTCTTTAATATTTATAATATACTTTAATTTTACCATCTTGGATCATTTTGGTAAATTTAATTGTAATTTTTGTTTTACACACACACACACACACACACACACACACACACACACACACACACACATATATATATATATATAATAGCAGAATTATCAGCAGTTGCTGGGATGAAATGAAGAGGAATTTTTATGCTCATTAGTTTCTTCGTTTTTATTGCACAAACTCCTTATTTTCGCCACCTGATAGAGTCCAAGGAAACTGAAATATTAGAATACTCTCTGCATTAGTGCCTTTGTTATGATTTTAATTGAAATAGAGTCAGGTATACACTTTTGTTGTTTTAAGAGGTTTATCCCGCAGTGGTCTGAACTATATAGTCAATCTACAGAGGATAACGTTTATTTAAACTACATAGTCAATCTACAGAGGATAACGTTTATTAAAAACGACTCTTATTGTTTTCGCTTGATAATTTTATACATATCATAAAACTTTTATCAAAACAGGATACATCTGAAGCTTTAAACAAGAGTCGTCTTTCATAGTATCCGTAGGTAAAAAGAATACCTGGAGATGAGGGATCACTTTCATTGTATTTCCTATAAACTCTTATACATATTCATAAAAATGCATATAAATTATTACTAGTTCGACATGTGGAAATTCCACAGCGGAATCTTTAATATGTAATATATTGCTGCTGGGTATTCTGTGAGCGTTCAGCATGAATGAAGACACCATCATATTATTCTAGCCTTTTTGTTAAAAAATGTATCGCCCCCCCCTCACTAAAATAATAACTGTGATATATTGCCTAGGCTGATTATTTCATTACAAACACACATATCAATGAACTCACATTTCATCATTTTTCATAATTCTTGTATATGTTACTAATTTCGACAATCATTTTTCAGAATTTCGACCCACATTACCCCCCCTTACTAAAATAAGAACTTTGATATATTGTCTGGGATAATTATTTCATTACAAACACACCAATCATTTAACTAATATTTAATCATTTTTCATAATTCTTGGATATGTTACTAATTTCGACAAACATTTTTCATAATTTTACCCACATTATCGGCTTCCCTTACTAAAAAGTAACTTTGATATATTGTCTGGGCTGATTATTTCATTAAAAACACACCAATCAATTAACTCACATTTAATAATTTTTCATAATTCTGGTATATGCTACTAATTTCGACAATCAGTTTTCATAATTTTAATCCACTTCATCGCCCCCCCCCACTCTTACTAAAATAGTAACTTTAATATATCATTTGGGTGATGATTTCATTACAAACGCACCAATCAATTAACTCACATTTCATCAGTTTTCATAATTCTTGAATATGTTACTAATTTCGACAATTATGTTTAATAATTAAATTCCACATTACCGCTTCCCCTTACTAAAATAATAATTTGATATATTGTCTGGGCTGATTATTTCATTAAAAACACACCAATCAATTAACTTGCATTTAATCATTGTTCATAATTCTTGGATATGTTATTAATTTCGACAATCATTTTTCATAATCTTAACTCACCTTATCGCCTCATTACTAAAATAAGAACTTTGAAATATTGCCACAGCTAATTATTTCATTACAAACACACTAATAAATTGACTCACATTTCATCATTTTTTTATAATTCTTGGATATGTTACTAATTTTTCAAAATTTTAACCCACATTATCGCCCCCTTAATAAAATAAGAACTTTGATGCATTGTCTGGGATGATTCGTTCCTTACAAACACCCCAACACCCCAATCAATTAACTCGCATTTCACCATTTTTGATAATTCTTGGATATGTTACTAATTTCGACAATTATTTTTCATAATTTTAACCCACATTATCGCCCCCTCACTAAAATAATAACTTTGATATATTTTCCTGGGGCTGATTATTTCATTACAAACACATCAATGAATTCTAGATATTCTCATAGTATATATGTTCTACCTCTCTTATCCAATACCGGGCGACGCCGCGTATTCTGCTAGTATATATTTTCCACCTATCTCGTTCGATCCCTGGCGACGTTGCATATTCTGCTACGATATGTTTTCCATCTATCTCTTTCAAACATGGGAGATACTGGGTATTTTGCTAGTATATATTTGCACGTATCTGATCCAATCACGGGACTGACTTCATGCCCGCCACCCCACTCTTAAAACATACATGAAATAAAGTAATGTTTAAATCGTAAACTATTTCAGCGATCTCCGGGATTGACTTTATATCCCCAACCCACTGTTAAAATTATGCATGAAATAATGTAATGTCTAAATCGTAAACTGTTTCAGCCATTTCCGGGATTGACTTCAAATCCCCACCACACTGTTAAAACATACATGAAATAAAGTAATGTTTAAATCGTAAACTGTTTCCGTGATTTCCAGGACTTACTTTATATCCCCAACCCACTGTGAAAAATATACATGAAATAATGTAATGTCTAAATCGTAAACTCTTTCAGCCATTTCCGGGACTGACTTCATATCCCCCACTCCACTGTTAAAAATAAAATATACATTAAATAAAGTAATGTTTAAATCGTATATGCATACAGCCATTTCCGGGACTGTCTTCTTATCCCCCACCCACTGTTAAAATTATATATGTAATAAAGTAATGTTTAATGAATAAACGGTTTCAACCATTTCCGGGTCTCAGCATTCCAGTGACTTTACCCCCTTTCTTGGTTTCGGTTAATTAAGAAGAAATCCTTCATCATTGATATAATTTTTATTTTTCTTATTGACCAGAGTGCCCCTTTTGGGGAGCTGATTTCCCCTAAAACTTAAAACCGACCTCATGTCTAACTCTATCCTCGTGGGAAGGCAAGTAAAAAAAATCAGAAGGGACATTTCCAGGGCATTTTATAATTAAATCAGAAATTACTTTTTCCCAGTACTTTTGTAATATTGAAACTTTGTTACATTAAATATAGTACCTATTTCCAATGCCTACCCACGGGACAGATTTAGACACATGGTCGTTTTTTTAACGTGAAGAAAAGGAACAAAAAAGTTGTCTCAGTCTTGAAGGATTTCTTCTCCACTGAGAGAGAACTAGAAATTGAAATGTAGCATCTGAAGAGAAGATACTACACTTTCATCTTGGACAAAAGGTCAAGGAGAACAAATCGTTTTTATTAACTTTGCCTTAAACACCATTTTTTTTTTAAAGGAATTGGAATATTCCATTTTCCTTTTAAGGGGTGGCAAAGTTTATTTTGAATATTCCATTTTCATTTTTAGGGGTGCACAGCATGATAACGGCCGAATGGAATTACGATATTAATATAAAGATAATGACGACGACGACAAAAACAAAATATGTGAAGTAACACATTGATAAAGCGGCTGTTGATTATGATGTGGACAGAAATGTGAGAATTTACAACACCGGGTCAGTTGTTGTGAGAAGTTAGTTCAAAAGGAATACAAGAGACGACATAACAATAATACGAGAAAGGTGATGGGGAGTGGTAATCTAAAATTATTGTGGAATGTGGATATCCAATGTGATAATGTGATTAGATTTAGTATTATTGGAAAAAAAGGAACACAGTGGAGGGAAAAGAAAAGGAGAATGGCCAGAAAATACCAACACTTGAAAAGGAAGATGAAAAGATTGTGGAATCTGAAGTTGTGCCTGTTTTGATGGGAGCCCTGGGGAGTGAGACAAATTGGGGTTTGACAAGTAGATTGAGAAAATTGGGATTCATTGCAATGTTGGAGTACTTCAAAAGACTGTCTTGTTGGGAACCGCCAGAAACTTGCGCAAAGTGCTGGAAGACTGAGAAAAGATGTTGATAGCTTATGTTCATTTGTTATGATCCGCCGTTTAGTATAAAATCGGCAATAGTAACAGTCAGACGCAAAATGTGAATAATAATAATAATAATAATAATAATAATTCTGATTTCGTTTATGAACGTCTCTCTGGAAAGGGATGGGATTCATTTCCAGAGGATTTCCCTCAATCCCGGCTTCAAACCAGGAGCTTCAAAGATCAAGGGTTTTCCTAATGATGTTGGTGGTACCTACAATAGCAGAGGTCTACAGACCGCCTAAAACACCAGGGATTTGTAGTTTTTTCAATTGTCCTTCCAGACGACTTGATACTTCTCCTAGTGTACCAACTATAACTGGGATTATTTGTGTTTTAACCTCGTGTATATGCCTTATCTCCAAAGCCAATGGAGCATAATTACTCCACTTCTCATTCTCATTCTCTCTTACATTCCTGTCCCAGGGTTCTGAAAAGTTTACAATCTGCCAGTTTTTTCTGAGACCTTGTCAATGACGACCAAATCCGGGCGATTATGTTTCAACTGCTTGGTCGTTATGACACTTTTGTCCCACCATACCTATACCTTGCCATCCTCACATGTTCTCACTTCATCAGGAACCTCCTCAAACCATTTTCCAGCACACTTCATCCCAACCCTCTTACACACCTCCCAATATATCCTGAGTCCCATGCGATCGTGTCTTTTGCGGTACTCTCTCTGGGAAAGTCCACTACATCCTGCTGCAAGGTGCGCAATTGACTCTGAGGTCTTACCACAAATCCGGCATTCTGCACCAACTTCCTCACATAGAACCACTTTTTTTTTAACAATCGTCTTTCTAATGCCCGCTCTTATGCTGCACAAACAAAAACTTCAGTACATTTAGCTAGATACCCAGCTCTAAGCCATTGCCATGATATTTCATCAGCCACTTCTGGTACATCCTGGAAGAACCTTCCATGCATTTTCTTCCTAGCCAGTTTCTCTGCCCTTTCTCTATCCATACGTATCACATAATCAGCCTTGGTCTCACATACCTCCACTTCATTGGCCACAACCTTAAGCATCCATTCCTCACTTCTAATCACATGCTCCTTCAACGCCATCTCCTCGGTTCTAACACAATCTTTTACACTTTTCAATCCTCTCCCACCATCTTACCTTTTTTAATACTTACTACACTACTTCGAATGTGAAATATACCAAACATTGCTAAAACTTTTCTTGTTTTGATATGCATGGCCTGCAAATCCTTGTCAGATCATTATAAAATTCCTGCACTGTATCTCAAAACACTGACTGCCCATACTTTCATTAGTTTTCCTCCATACAGTTTCGATTTTTGCAATTAGTTTCACTCTTCTAAGATACTCCTTTCTGACTTTCTCCTTCATGATGCCTACACCCTCCAACACTCCCAAATACTTATACCCTGTATCTTCTATTTCCTTCATGATTTCTCCATTTGGCAGCACTATTCCATTCGAATGAACCTTTACTCCTCTTTTCATCACCAGCACCGCACATTTATTAATCCCAAACTCCATCCAAATGTCTTCTGAGTATGTCCCCACAAGTTCTACCAGTCTCTCCATTTCCTTTTCATTTCTACCGAATATTTTCAAATCATCCATAAACAGCAGATAGTTGAGGCGTCTGTCACCAGATATAAAGTTATACCCCAGTTTTTCTCTTTTCAAGAGGATGCTCAGTGGCATCATTACCATTACAAAAAGAAGTGGCGATAACGAATCTCCTTGAAATATTCCACGTTTAATGCCAACCTGCCCCATCTCCTCTCTGTTTGCTGTCAGTACTGTTTTCCATTGAACCATACATGTCTCCAAAAGCCCTACCACATTCTCACGTATCTATGAATGAGGAACCGATCCATGCTACGCTAAGATTCCTCTTCTTCTTCTTTGCATCCTGCATTAATGCTTTATCAAATAGTAGTCGCTCTTTGGTACCTCTCGAGCCTTTCCGGCACCCCTTTTGTTTGTCAGGAAAAACACCATTACTCTCAAGATGTTCATAAATTTTCTCCGCAAAGATTCCAGTCAACCGTTTCCACATAAGTAGCAAACATGTAATTGGTCTATAATAATTGGCATCTGTTCCCTTTGCAGGATCTTTCCTAATCAGTGTTGTTCTTCCCTTCACAAGCCAATCAGGAACATCTCCCGACTCTACAACTCTTTGCAGGGCAGTAGCTATAGGTGGATAAAGGCATTTAAACTGATTAAAAAACAACAACAACAACAATAATAATAATAATAATAATAATAATAATAATAATAATAATAATAATAATAATAATAATAATAATAACTAGAAGGCTACCGGACATTGTCCGCTTGTAAAGTACGCTTAAAGATGATATTTTAATTCATATAGATTTCGTAATTTTATTATAGAGCTAATTCTCTATTGATTATTATATTGTATAGTAGTGAAATATATATTAGTGATTTCAAAAGTAAAAAAAAAAAATATATGACTTTGGTGACACCATTTAGACTCGAAAACAAAATCTCCCTTACCGAATTCGCTACCATATGATCTAAGACACAGCAGTATCAAAACTTAAAAAATAACGTAGTTGAACGTATAAATATGTATGTGTGATCAACTTATGCCTTCCAAGTTTCAATTTTGACCTCTTAACAGCTATTTTTCAGATTACAAAAAATAAATCAAAATTGTTCCATCGGTTTAAATACCCCATATATCAAGTTTCAAGTGTGTAGCCCAAAAGTAGAGTAGTTTAGTAGGGACCGTTCCACACACACAAACGGATAAAAAAAAAAGTGGAAACGGCACTAATGCGGGTATATCCGGCTCCCTCCAAAGAAGGAACTTCCACGGAAGTATGACATTCACAAGCCGTCCTCATATATATACCTGTTGGAAAACGTTAGGTTTTTGCGACTCTTGCAGGGAGGTGTCGACGTCCTCCTACGTATAGCCCCAGGACTTCCCAAATTAGTCACTCATCTGGCATTGACCAGGTTCAATATTGTTTAACTACAGTGGTCAAACGAGAACCGTTGGTCATCGTGATGATACCGTACAAACAGATAAGGTCATATATATATATATATATATATATATATATATATATATATATATATATATATATATGCATATATAAATATATGAAAATGTATATATGTATGTATATATATATGTATATGTATATCTATATGCATATATAAATATATGAAAATGTATATATATATGTATATATATATATATCTATATGCATACATAAATATATGCAAATGTATATATATGTATATATATGTATATATATGTATATCTATATCTATATGCATATATAAATATATGAAAATGTATATATATGTATATATGTGCATATATATGTATATATGTATATGTATATATATATGTATATGCATGTATATATATGTGTATATACGTATATGTATATATATTTATGTATATATATGTGTATATGTATATATTTATATTTATGTATATATATGTGTAGACTTGTTTGGTGAGGAGGGTAGCTAGTCTCCCTGAAGGATTAAAAACAAGACCTTCCAAAGGGCGAATGAACTCCTTTTCTGGGTCAACGGCCAATTAGCACTGTGTATAATTGTGTGTTTGTATATGTGTATTGGTGTGGAGAGGGCTCCCGTAAGCCGTGGTGAAGGCAACCTTTCTTGGAGAAGCAAGTCTCTGATTTAAAAAACCATAAAGCGGAAGACCAGTACCCGCATTTAGCTGGTCTGCAGTTTAATTTGTTGCTGGCTATCTTGCTCTTGCTTGTTGCTGGATCTCAACATTTTGAACCGAGAGAGAGACTTAGCTGTCGTACAAAGCTAAGACTCTGTAACATCATATTTGTATAGATACTCCCTCAGGCATTTGGGCTCATGGATTTTAAATGTCTGAGGGAGTGGCACTCGTCTGACAAGAAGTTGCAATCATCATATGTATATATATATATTTATATATATGTATATATATGTGTATATATATATATTTATATATATTTATATATGTATATATGTATATGTATATTTATATATATGTATATATGTTTATGTATATTTATATATATATATGTATGTATATATATGTATATTCATATATATGTATATATGTATATTTATATATATGTATGTATATATGTGTATATTTATATATATGTATATATATGTATATATGTATATCCATATATATATGTATATGCATATATATGCATATATGTGTGTGTGTGTGTGTGTGTGTGCCTGTGTGTGTGTGTGTTTGTATACCATTAATAATAAGCCCATGCAAGCAAGCAGACCGTATGTTATAATACTTAACGAGACGGAAAAGGACGATGTATGTATGTATGTATGTATGTATGTATGTATGTATGTATGTATGTATGTCAGCCTTAAACTTTCGACAGAGGCGACTGATTTTCACGAATCTGATATCGTTGTTAAGCTCGACCATTCGAACGATAAATTTAGAAAAATTGGCTAAAAACATTTATTCACCCTCATCTGGCACTTTTCTACAGGGAGGTGTCGCTTTTTCTGCCGATATTTTTTAAAGTCATCTTTCTTTTCGATTGACTAGCCTTAATTTAACCCTTCGCCATTTCCGGTTTTTCGATGGACGCAACAGCAAGGATCTAACGTTTGCTTTCACTTTTTTCTTCCTTTGCGGTACGGGTTCGAGCCTGCCTGCCTATTTCCACTTTTTTTTTTGCTCAACACACACCGCCAAACGCCCGGGGCAACACCGGGCACCCAGGCTAGTCTATAATATGAACTTCACCTGTTTTTTTAAATGTATGTATGTATGTATGTATGTATGTATGTATGTATGTATGTATGCCTAAAACATTTGACAGCGGTGACGAATTTTCAGGAGATCGGTATCATTTTGAAGCCGACTCTTCGGGCCACAAATATCGAAAAAATGGCTAAAAACATTAAATCTTTTAAACTCAACTGAGTACTTTTCTACAGGGATAGGTTGCTGTTTTCGCCGGTATTTTCGAAAGTCATCGCCTCTTTTCGAATGACTAGCCTTAATTTAAACTACGTCACTTCCGGTTGGCGATGCAAAGACGTCACGTTTTTTTTTCACGTTCTTTTCCTCTTTCACGGCACGGGTTCGAGCCTGCTTGCCTACTACCACTCGATACGAGACCAATTTCGTGAAAATCTGTCGCCTCTGTCAAAAGTTTTTGCGAGACATACAAAGATACATACATGCATACATACTTTTAAACAGACAGGTGAGATTTAGATCTATATATGAATATATTGTTGCTGCCCTATACCCCATATAGAGAACAAAGTAAACATTCTGAACAACGTGAACCCAGTGAGTTTAAACTTCCAAGAAAGATCATGTCACTAATTAAAAGCAATAGAAAGGTCGAAATTTTTAGTCTCAATTTTCAAAGAATTTGATTCCGACTATGAGTTATTCACCAAAATAATGCAGCAAATTGGAATCACGATGAGGCTTTAAAGGAATTATCTGACTCAAGGGAAAACCGCCCAAAAATCATGTTTGAGACAATTTATCCCCCAACTTTCGAGAAGCTCATTAATGGACTGAATAGTTTTTCGTCAAGTCTGCATTCCAGTATTACTGAGCTACACAGTTTCATTGAACACGGAGATATCAGCATACCAGACTTTATTTTTGATAAGTTGCCGGAGAAGATCACACTGACAAAAAAAAAAAAAAAAAAAAGCAACAAAAAAAGCAAAAAAAAAAGAAAAAGAAAAAAGCAACAAAAAAGCAAAAAAGCAAAAAAAGCAACAAAAAAAAAAATGCAAAAAAAAAGCGCCAAAAAAAGCAACAAAAAAAGCAACAAAAAAAAGACCCCCCAAAAATGCTTAGTATTGACCTGGACTATATTAACCACAGCAAAACAAAACTTGATTTTTCTGAAATGCAAACACTCCACAAATAAGCCAGTAGTCACAAATATTGTAACGTTACACACGCTTAGACATGCAAACGCAACATGTCGCCGAGTACGTTGCAAGAAACAGGACAGGTAATAACTCGACTCTTTTTTTTGTAACACCGATATTTATTCCCTTATTCTTCCGCCATGTGTGACTTCTCGTTATGGCCATGACGTCATTCACGTCTCTTACGTGATCGTATTCTCTAGCGTGTTCTCTCTCCTTTTTATGTTTTTTCTTTCTCCTTTCTATGACGGCATTTGGTTCACGGCTCGCTATTTGCATATAGTCGCCATACTCGCTCTGTTACAATATAACTTAGCTGCATTTATTCCCAGGTTCCGTTTGTACTCTTCTGGGATTTAATACTTAACCAGAACGCGTCTAAAGTTCTTTTACCAGTTTGCACTCAGATCTACAATGAATCGGACCCGGATATAGAACTATGTAACTATTGCGAAGAATATAGAGCTGATACCATCAGTTTAGAATGTTTTGAAGACATTTACGGAGGTTGCACCAAGAAGATTAAAAATTGTTATTTAAATATTGTTTTTCTTCTTTGCAGATGAATTTTTACTCCTCTCTTTTCATCTGAAAACATTCAAATTGCACTTATCAATTCTGGAGGCGACTTTACAAAGTTCGGAGCCCCTTTGGTTCTTCTTGGCTAAGCCCTTGGAAAATCAGTATAATACTAATTCTGTGGAATACTAGGAACAGTCTCAAAGAACTTGAAAAAAGACTAGGAGAAATTGGAATCAAGAACTATAAAACAAACGCTAATGCTAAAAACAGTTAAAATCCTATGGAAAACCCTTAAATGCGGAAACTAACCAATATGAGCTACAAACGGTAGTCGGCAGCAAGGCTCGAACCCGTACCGTGAAGGAGGAAAAGAAAGTGAAAAAAAAGTGGCGCGTTAGCTGTTGCGCGCATCGCTAAACCGGAAGTGACGTAGGTTTAAATTAAGGCTAGACAATCGAAAATAGAGGATGACTTTCCAAAATATCGGCTAAAAAGCGACTTCTCCCTGTAGATATTTGTCGTCCGAAGGGTCGAGCTTCAAAATGATTCCAATTTTGTGAAAATCCATCGCCTCTATCGAAAGTTTTTGCGAGATATATATACATACACACATTTAAACAGACAGGTGATATTTTTATCATAGATTACACCCTTTTCAAATAAGACATTTTTAATTTCATTTTCTTGATATTAAACGTTGGCAGTGCTTATTCTAGTCACAGTCGAAGGATACCCATAGTAATCATTAATAATAGTATAATTAAAAAAAAATGTTTTGTATTGAAAAGGGCGTATTTACCTCGAAAGTCAGTTAATATAATGCATTGTGATTTGGTTTACAAATTTCTAAAAATAAAAGGACTCTAGAGCAACGCGTGGCCAGGACAGCTTGTATCTATACCCTCGCTTTCACCGTAGCAAGATGTGACACGATCGAAAAGCCAGAGCACAAGAAACAGTATGGCTACCAACAAATGCCTATGTCGGCATTCGTAGATAAACGATTGGAAATCAATTAATCACTACTACAGGTGTAAGAAGGTAAAGCTCGGGAGAATGGACCTCCTAAAACAGCACAAAACCATTCCTCAGCGAGAAAGAAGAAAGACCACTTAGCTTCACAGTGGACCAAACTCTGGCAAACTATCCTCGGCATTTCTCCCCCTTTCATCGTAGTAAGTTCGGAAGATAGAGATTGAAAAGCCACAGCTCAAGAGGATCTCACGTCTACAAAAATAAATGCCTGTATCTCCCTGTCGGCATTCCCCGAGGAGAACGCACCAGGCTGTTAGCTATAAAATAACTTCTTAAAGTGAGAAATCCTGAACTCAACAAATAGAAAAAAAAAAAGAAAAAAAAAAGAAAAAAAAAGAAAAAAAGAAGAACGCAGTCACAATGGTCAAGTCTTTGTCGGACTGATTGTCAACGATGTATCTTCAACTGGTATGAATAGACTAGCTTCTGTGCCAAGCTTATATTTGTTTTCGTAAAGCTTTAGAAATATGAGTTTTTAAATTCATCAGAGCTATGCTTTTGCTATAATACACGTGCAACACCGGTTAGTCTTACTTGTTGTAAATGATAATAATTAAAAAAAAAAAAAAACGCCCATGAAACCTTGGTTACAGTCCAAATGAAAATATAATGTCGGCTTTATAAAATAAAAAAAAAAAGAATCGAAGACAATAACAAAAGACAAACAAATGCGTTGTTTGAAAACAATTGTATAGATAAGACGCGGGAATAATAGGAAGGCTAAGAGTAAACAAGATAGCGTGGTTGGAGAAAGTGGGAGGAGGAAAGATGAGAGAGAGAGAGAGAGAGAGAGAGAGAGAGAGAGAGCGTGAAGTGAGTGGGAAGAACCGGGAAAATGAGACAAATAAGATGGCATTCATTAACACACATACGTATATATATATATATATATATATATATATATATATATATATATATATATATATATATATATATATATATATAGAGAGAGAGAGAGAGAGAGAGAGAGAGAAAAAAGATTAGGGGGTAAGAGAGAGGGAAAAGGATAGAAGATGGAGAGAAAGGAACGGAAGTAAATGTAGGGGGAGAATTAGAAAAATATGATGGCGGCCAATGGCATAGAGAAAATGATAGAAAGGAAAAGCGGAAGTGATGTGCAGAGCGAGGGGAAGAGTGGTGTTAAAGAGAAAGAGAGCGAAAGTGAATAAGAAAGTGGGAAAGAGAGAGAGAGAGAGAGAGAGAGAGAGAGAGAGAGAGAGAGAGTGTGTGTGTGTTTGTGTGTGCTTATGTGAGTTTGTGTGCGTGTGTGAGATACAGAGAGAAACGGGGTAAAATTGCGGAAGCGCTGAAATCAAAAAACAAAATGGTGCGTAATAAAACGAAACAAAAGAACAGTCGCATGTGCTTGATTTGCCAAGCCTGTAATCTGAACCAATCACGTGTATCTGATCTTTTATGACTAAAAAAGAAATAATTTAAAGAGGGTGCGACTTGATTCAATAAGGAGAAATACATTTACAACTGCACCATTTTGGGTGTGCTTTTTTTTTTTTTTTTTTTTTTTTTTACTACTTCGGTTACTTTTTATCAAGGCCGAGAACCACTCAAGGGAAACGGTTTAATAAGTGCGAAATGAATAGTAGGTGTAAGATAAGAACGTTATGGGAGTACCTACGTTGCTCAATCTGTGTTTGCATGGAGAGAGAGAGAGAGGAGAGAGAGAGAGAGAGAGAGAGAGAGGAGTCTTTTTTTTTCGATGTGGTACGAAGTCGAGTTCTTGTTGTGAATGCCTTATGAGGAGGAAAAACATTATTACCATATATATATATATATATATATATATATATATAGGGGTATGACAAGAGAACATTCTGTTCATTATTTTGCCTCTTTAGTATATATCATTATTATCTTATATGTTTTTAGATAGTGATGTGGTTCTCGATTAACTGCGTATTCCTGTGTCGGATATATACTGGAGAGTCAAAACAATGATGAGAATATTCTCTTGTCATAGCCATATATATATATATATATATATATATATATATATATATATATATATGATGACGATTGCAACGTCTTATCAGACGAGAGCCACTCCCTCAGTCACTAAAATCCATGTGCCCGAATATGATTTTTAGCCCTGCCAGCGACTTACACGCCCTCAAGCAGACATGACACTGAAAGCGTTCACTGATTTGTATGAAACTAACAGCAGCGGAACCTGTATTATCGTGGGCTTTCATGTGATTAACAAAACCTGCCTTAGACAGCAGAGCCCGATCACACACCTTACAGATCCAGAGATCTCCATGGTTGGGCGGCAAGGTTTGGCATTTCCTATATGCTCTCTTAAGCGTCGCTCGGTCTATTTGGGCTGCTTCATAGTGTTCTGCACTCTGTATATCAGTGTTCTCCACTGCTTGCGATCATACGCTAGTGACTCCCCAACTGTCAACAGGAATATGAAAGCTCACCAGACTCTCCTTGGTGCTATCACGAAAACGTTTTTTGGGCTTGTGCTGGGGTCTTTTTCCAAGAAAGAGCTCACCATAGAACAATTGTTTTGGGAGTCGATAGTCTTCAAACCGGATGAGATGACCCGCCCAACGCAACTGGTTCTTAATAACAATGGTAGCAATACTGGTTGTTTTGACCTTTTTTAAGACATATGTATCAGGGACAAAGCTATACCACTTTAAACCAAGAATGTGTCTAAGGCAGTGCTGATGGAACCTCTCGAGCAATTCTATATGTGACCGGTACAAGGTCCAAGTTTCAGATGCGTAGAGTAGGGATGATACTACACATGCTTGATATACTGAAATTTTAGTTGTCAGAATTAGATCACCATCAGATCAGACTCTATCTTGTAACCTTCCAAAAGCATTAGATGCCTTGCTGATTCTCTGTCTTATTTCCGCATTAAGAGTGCCATCATTTGATAAGGCACTCCCAAGGTAGACAAAACTTTTACGACTTCAAGGCGCTTTCCACAGACGAAGATATCAGGTTCCACATACAGATCATCGGGAGCGGGAGTTTATATGACTTTAGATTTCTTAATGCTAACTGTCAGTCCGAAGCAGGTACAAGCATTTGTAAAGAGATCCATCACTAGTTGCATATCTATTGGGGAGTGTGTTACCAGGTCAGTATCATCAGCATACAACAGTTCCCTAACAAGTCCATCACTAACAAGTGTTTTGACTTGGAATCTTCTGAGGTTGAACACCTTGCCAAACGTTCGGAATCTAATATAAACACCCATATCACAATCGTGGAAACCATACCAGAGCACAGCAGTCAAATAGAGCGAAAACAATGTTGGTGCAGCTATATCACCCTGCTTCACACCATTATCAATGGGGAATTGTTCCGAAAGCCGACCATTGAAGTTGACGCGACCTTTCATACTATGATGAAGTTGCTTGAACTTGTCTGTAAAAGCAGGTGTACAGCCAAATTTTTCCAGCACTTTCCAGAGAGCCTCACGGTTGACTGTGTCAAACGCCTTGGTTAAGTCCACAAACACCTGGCAAAGAGGCATACGCTGTTAAATATATTTCTCCAAGAGCTGTCTAGCAGAAAACATCATATCCACAGTTCCTCGAACACCTCTAAATCCAGACTGGGATTCCGGAAGGATATTAGGACATACATACTTTTCCAATCGGTTTAGCAAAAGTCGTGCAAATACCTTTCCAACCGCACTCAGCAGTGAGATACCTCGATAATTTCCACAATCAGACCTTGTACCCTTTCCTTTGTACAACATAACCAAGATAGCATCTACCAATCTTGGGCAACCGGGTCACCCTGCCATACTGACAGTATCAAAGAGTGGACCACGCAATGTACATTGACACGACCATGTATCAGCAGCTCAACAGGGATGCCATCCAACCCAGGGGCTTTGTTCGAGTTTACCTGTTTTATGCAGTCAACTGTTTCCGCAAGAGTCGATTCAACATCAAGTTTCGGACAAAAGGAACACTGAGGGATACTTTCTATTGCATCAACATCAACATTGGATGGGTTATGAAAAAGATCATGAAAGTGTTCATGCCATCGATGCATAATTTCATCTGAGGTTTTCAGCAAGGTTTTCCCGTCCTTCGCCAGGAGTGGTGTAGTTGAAGAGGATTTCAGACTATAAGCCTGATGAAGCAGAGTGTAGAATGTCTTGACATCTCTATGATCGTAGGCAGTCTGTATCTCCCTGGAGAGGTCAGACCACCATTTGCTTTTTATTTGGCGCACACAACACTGAACCTCACTCCGAACAGAAGAAAAGTGGGCAGCGAGCGCTGGCTCGTTCAGAGGTGAAGAG
>NC_136517.1:77092355-77142355 GCF_053919585.1 Euprymna scolopes | reverse complement strand
CCAAAGGCTATACAATTGATTATTAAATAAATCGTGCCAATAATTTTGAACAAGGGTTTTTTGCAATTATGTTTGTTGTTCCTTTGTTATTTATTTTTTCTAAAATCCGATTGCTGCATCGGAAAGGCCAGTTAAAAATACATAATATACTTTGTTATTTTCTTTAATTTAATCCCTTTTTTAGAATTTATTAGACAAAATTTAACTTTTATTTTACCGTGCCAATAAATATGATCATCACTGTATATTCAATATATATATACAATAGAAATATTAAATATATATATTCAATATATATATTCAATATATATATATATCAACATATATATATCAATATATATATATTCAATATATATATATATTCCATATATATATATATTCAATACACATATATATATATTCAATATATATATTCAATATATATATTCAATATATATGTATATATTCAATATATATATATGCATTCAATATATATATATATATATATATATATATATACATTCAATATACAGGGTGAGCCAAAATAAGGGTCCTATCTTTAAATTTGAATAACTTCCACAGAATAAAAGTTAAACTCACCAAACTTTATGTGTGTGTAGACTGATCCTTCCGAGATTTTTTTGAAATAAACAAAACAAATTTTGGCCGAAAAACACTTCTTTAAACTTACATGAATTTATGAATTTTTAAAAATAGGACCCTTATTTTGGCCCACCCTGTATATATACATACAATATATACATATATATTCAATATATATATTCAATATATTTTTATTCAATATATATATATATATATATATATATATATATATATATATATATATTCAATATATATTCAATATATATATATTCTATATGTATATACATATTCAATATATATATATGTATTCAATATGTATATATATTCTATATATGTATATATTCAATATATATATAATGAATAGATATATATTCTCTCTCTATATATATATATTCTATATATATTCAATATATACTTTTATATTCAATATATATATTCAATATATATTCAATATATATATATATTCGATATATATATATTTAATATATATATATATATTACATTATATATATATTCAATATATATATATATATTCAATATATATATATATTCAATATATTTATATATATACAATGTATATATTCAATATATATATATATATATATATATATTCAATATATATATTCAATATATATATATATTCAATATACATATATATTCAATATATATATTCAATATATATTCAATACATATATTCAATATATATATATATATACTTTATATTTATACATTCATTCAATATATATATATTCAATATATATATAGTCAATATATATGTATATATTCTTCATATATATATATTTATTTATTCTTTATAATATATATTTATTCAATATTTATATTTATATATTCAATATTTATATATATATTCAATATATATTTATATATTCAGTATATATATAATCAATATATATATATATATATTTAATATATACATATATTCAATATATATATTTAATATATATATATTCAATATATATATATATATATATATATATATTCAATATAATTTAAAGGAGATTAGAACAATAGTCGAAAGAGCAGAGTGTATTTTAATGTAATAGTAAAATTACTAGTTTAATTAAAATACAGGGAAAGAAAGAGTGGCCGTTGTAATTTAGATATATAATAAGCTCGATAGGTAAATATCCTAGAGCTAATTTAATATTTAGTAATGTGATTGGTACTTTAAAAATCAAATTAGAGTTAAATTAAAAATCCGTTTCATAAGAAGGAACAACAACAAAATCAATAATTTGTAAGATCGTTTCGGAAAATAAGTTTTTTATTGTAGTAGACATCAAGTTACGGGCAATAATTATTACATATAGATTTTTTAAGAAACAAAGTTTCCTCATCAACAAAGTATTGGGAAGGGTTTTTAGTATATGTAAAAGACACCAATATATTCAATATATATATATTCATTATATATATATATTCAATATATATATATATATATATATATATATATATATATATATATTCAATATGTATATATATTCAATATATATTGAATATATATATATATATTCAATATATATACTCAATATATCTATATATATATATTCAACATATATATTCAATATATATATATATTCAATATATATATATATTCAATATTTATATTATATTTTCAATATATATATTCAATATATATGTATATTCAATATATATATTCAATATATATGTATATTCAATATATATATTCAATATATATATATATATATTTAATATATATTCAATGTATATATTCAATATATATTCAATATATATATATATTTAATATATATTCAATATATATTTATATATTCAATATATATTTAATATATATATATATATATATTCAAAATGTAAAGATAAGTCATCGGTACCGTCGATTTTTAACTTGTAATTGGAAACCAATTTAGCCCCCCCCCTATATCAAGCTCTCTTCAGCTGGTCTATCTCCTCTCGTAAAGGCTTAAATCGCTAATAAAAAATAAATAAATCAACACTAGAAAACTAACTAACTAACTAACTAACTTACTAACTAACTATATATATATATATATATATATATATATATATATATATATTTTATTTAATTTTTTATTTTTTTATAATATTTAATTATTATAGTAGAAAATAATTATCACCACCTGCTGTTTCTTATGTCGGAAATGTAGCAAGAATGTGTTCCCCACCTACAATGGAAAACCGGAATTTGTAAAATATTTTGCGTTACTTAAACAGTACACAAGGGTATGAATTTTTTTTTACACAGGAAGAACCACTTATCAAGGCTCGGAGATCACTCGAGGATAATAATTAATGGGTATACATTAGGCAGTGTGATTATAGCGTAGTAAACATAAGTAGTGGGAATTTTGTAAACTGGATTATTTAGGGGGACGGTTCATCAAGAACTTGTTTACATTGGACTTGAACACAATCAGATTGTAGTCAGCTGGAAAGCAGGCAATCGGAAGAGAGTTCCTCAGGCGTGAAGTTCTAAGAAAGATGCTTTGTTCGTGGAATCTACATTTAGGTCTAGACACAGACAAGGAGTGTGGGAAATAGTAGTTTCGGCCAGACGATTGTATTTCGTGAAAGTTTGGCGAGGGGTGGACCATATATTGAAGCTGAGCATTTTCCATGAAAATAACGATAAACCAGAGACAGCTCGAAACGTCTTTTCTGTGGGAAGAAGGTTGCAGGGAAGATAAAAGGGCACCCCACTAAGCTACGAAGTCTATTTTGAAGTGCCCCAAGGCAGGATAAGCTGTTTCTTATTCTGTTTGATTCTTAAGAATGCAAACTGATTACAAGAGCACACGGATCAAAAAAAGAGGGGGCTAAGTCATTAGATGGAACACCTGTTAGCTAGTGTCACGTGGCCTAACCTTTCCGAAGTTAGAACAATGCTACCCACTACACATATTTAATCAAATTTATCAAATCAAATTTTTAGACAAAGAAGTAACTAGATGCAACAAGCCATGTAAAAAGCAGTTTGTGTTGGAATATTTTTTTTTTTACATAATATTAGGATAACATAACGAAGCTTGGAACAATTATACATATAACTAAGGCGATGAGAACGAACGAATCAGATATCAGAATCGATTAATAAAATATACCGAATCTCTTTCAATTCTTCCATCATAATTTTTCGTCTTTACACAATAAGTGAACTATGCTCTGCTGATTATGTATGGATTAATATTACCATTTTTTTACCTGAAGTTCTTTACGATTCAAAGTTTCTCTGACTGGATTGATAATGCCAGATTTTGCTTGGGACAACATTTAATATTCGCAATTTGATAATTTTCTTATCTCTACAATCAAGTTATTTCTTTCGACATTCTTTTTTGAATCATTTTACTATTACAAGAATGGCTCTCCATTCAATTCGAACAATTTGTTAGCAAAAATTATGCCGCCAGATTTTGCTTGAGACAACTACGTATTATATTTGCAATTGGATAATTTTCTTATCTCTACGATCAAGTTATTTCTTTTACCATTCATATTTTAATCATTTTTCTATTGCAAGAATGGCTCCCTAGCAATTTGGTAGCAAAAAAGTGATGCTTGTCTGAGCTCTAGTCCATAGCCCATCCCTGTAAACCATTTATAACCAGAACTTGCCCGACTATAACAAAAACAAAATCTATCTTTTCTTTCTCTGTTTTGCAAACTCCAAACGGAACTTCTATGAACAGAGTTTAAGATGATGAATTAATACGATAGATGTATTTGACCTGTCACCTCTACGATTACAGATAAAACCGGTCGGTAATATTAGGCAGGAATTTTTTAAGCTTACCGCTTCAATATAATAATAAAAAAAGAGTTTAATTTTCTTTTTATTTCTCCAGCGTCCCGTGCGAAAACGGCGGTTGTACTATCGAGGGGTTTTGTAAATGTGAAGCGTGTTGGAGCGGCATCTCTTGCGATACATTTTGTAAGTATGCGTTTTGTTCCCTGTTTTTTGGATTTTTCTTTTGACAATTTGACTATCGCATGACGTAAACTGAAGAATTTGTTTGTCTGTCCGTTTGTTTATTTGTTCTGACTTCTGTATAGAGCTCACAAAAATCGTGCCCCAGGGTTGTCTGATCTGTATGAAGTCCTCATCCTTTGTTAACCCGTATGATTGCAGAATTTATCTCCGACACCGAAAGCGGCTGCAACGTTTTGATGAATTAAAATTCTTTGTACGTGATTAATTTTCGTCACTTTCATTTACGCATGATTAAATTTTACTTTCTTTGTCCACCCATATATCCGTGACACCATGTGTGATATCGTGGTTTTACTATATGTCAGTATTATATGTAAAGATTATATCACAGAATGAGTAAATGAAACAATGACCATTTTTTATTTTCGGAGAATATGATTCGATTAAATAGAATTACTCAGAGAAAGATGTTTAAGACTGAATGGAATATTCTCCTACCGCCTTTAAATATAACTTGTATGGGAGAGTCAGTTTAGTCGGAATTAATATAGGAAATTACTAAATTAAACTTTATGACATTTTGACAGATTATTTCTGTTGCAATATTTTTGGTATAAAAATAGGGTACGGTTACAAAAAAAATGCATTTACACTCATTAGTATGTTTATTAGTTATTTAATCATTTCTGTAGCATGTCAAGAACCCTTTACGGCAAAGCACTTTCTTTTAGACTGTAGCGATCTCACACATGTGTGAACGGATACTTTGTCACAGGTCAGCAACTGTGACCTTTCAGGGTCGCTGGTAACGGATGCGAACCCTCACACACGCACCTTGATCGTCTTTAACAAGGTATTCTTCGCGAGTTCTCTCGGCGCAGCAGCGGGATCTGGTTAGTAAGTGTCGGCGTCAATTTTACCTTCGGGTTGATATGCTGTATCACGCTGGAAGTGAATAGATTTCATGCATACAAAAGAAAGACAAACACAGATGTCTCTATTCTACGAGTTAATTCAACTTAAATTTACAAAATAAAATATAAACATATAGAAATGTCCAATGTTGAATTCTTACAAAACACACAATTGAATCTTGCTCTCCGATTTTGAGGTGGCGACGGACGGGGAAGGGGTGCGATGGCGACTCT
This sequence comes from Euprymna scolopes, assembly GCF_053919585.1. NCBI lineage: Eukaryota > Metazoa > Mollusca > Cephalopoda > Sepiida > Sepiolidae > Euprymna > Euprymna scolopes. Next base: position 77,136,673 of record NC_136517.1, on the reverse strand, counting down.
TTGATTAGTATTAAATTCTCTCAAGATCCAGCTTCAATTAACTGATTTTTGGCGCGGGCATTCGCTTATGTAGTCAAGTGAAAGGTAAGGTAGGTTATTCCCTACACCAATCACCAATCAATACGTCAACTCCGGGGAAGTCCCGATCCAATGCGTGTTTGCTGGTGATTCTCCGAATGCTCGCAACCTGCAGTTCCCACGGCCAGGGTAGTTAATCATTGACCCCTCGTCTGGCCACAGAACCGAAATCAAATTCGTGATGATTTCAAAACTCTATCGAATTGTCACTTTTCCCCCAACAATAAAAAAAAAACATGTCTGTTTGACAAAAACACAATAAGTTCATAACTTAACTCTTCCTTTTAGCAAGGTTATCCACTGCTGCACGGGCACGCAATAATGCTTAACAGTTAATACAAGCATAGTTGCCCGGCCTTCTTCAGTGTTTCGGGAGTCTTAATCTCCCCCTTATGGGGAGCTCTACCGTTCCCGGAGGCAGTCATGCCACACATGTTCGTCAAAATTATTACAATGGCAACAACATAAAAGAATTAATTGGAAAAGTAAATTCTTACACAATATTAGCATTTCTGAAAAAACTCATATAAGATAATATAATTTTAATTCAACCCAACTTGACCCTAAAAAAATCCCACTTTAACTAATGATTATAAGGCTGATTTGATTTACTGCATATGTCAAAGTATGTAACCCACATGACGCAAAAATACAAATTACGGAACTCGGTATTAAATAACCGAAATAAAAAAGTTGATATGCCGTAAAATAAAAACAACCATCCTAACCACTTCTTTAATCATCTAGTTTTTTTTTAATCTTCAAGCGACCAGCTAAATGACGAATAAGACTATTTAACGTGTACAGAAGTTTTAGTTCTAAGTTTGTTTTGGAACGAAATAGCTAGGGACTAATATTTTCTAAACTGATTGGTTTATTATAGGATTAACAATACAAGTAGTAGACACATCGAATAAAAATGTTAAGTGAACATTTCGGTCTTAGCAATTATCGCAGTCTTCCTTTCAGTTATCACAGCATTTTTTTTTATTGTAGAAATCCTTTCAGTTATCACAGCATTTTTTTTTTATTGTAGAAATCGCTCCGGGCAAAGTATGAAGCCACTTGATGTAAAAAGCTAAAAAAAAAAAACACTGTGGGGCCAATAACTAGTCGACGATAAATGTTCCATGAAAAAAAAAGCAATTATTCCCCCTTTGTTAGAAACATCGCTCGAAGAATAAATGACAAAATAAGGGAAACGAGAATTACAAGACCACCGAAAATAAAAGCGATGGTCTAATTTCTGCAATGATTATGCGTGGTCATTTTAGATAACTTTTTCAACTGCAATTATTAAAAGGAAACAGAACTACGACAGAAGAGTATATAAAAACAAACTTCTTTTAACATTATTATTATTATTATTATTATTATTATTATTAGTAGTAGTAGTAGTAGTAGTAGTAGTAGTAGTATTCACACAAGCCATAATCAAAAGTTGTTCTTTGACAACAACTTGTGGTGTTCCCTGGAATCTGAGTGACAACAAGTCTCCTCAAATTTGCAGTATTTTTCACCTCTTTCGATAACCTTTCCGAGATATTTCGCCTTATCGCAACAGCCGTTTACCATTGATTTCTCGTAGGCAGCGGCCATTGGTCTCCACTGGAATTTGGGTGGCAGTAAGCCTCCCCAAGGTCCCAGTCTTCTTTGCACATAACCAGTAGAGGTCTGGCTAGTGCTTTCTCTCCTCGGTAAATCCCCCCTTGTCCTTCATTATTTAGTGTGTTGCTTGTTTATGGTGACACTCCCCCAAAAAAGAGGTGGGCGCGGTTTTTTTTTCAATTACAGTTTCAGTTTTCATGATTCCATGTGATGTTCCTTTGTGTTTGTATCTGTAGCCGTTTCTGTGTCATTTATGTGTAGTTTATATGTGGTGTTGGTCTCCACATTCGAAGGTTTTCCTTAATATTTCTGCTGTTTTCATTATTGAAATTCGTTGTATCTTCTCTGCTATCCCTCTGCTTTTAATCTCTCCCATTCTTTTTTTCAAAGTTTTTTTGGTATCGTTCCTAGCGCTCCTACTATTAGTGGTGTTACTACTACTACTACTACTACTACTACTACTACTACTACTACTACTACTACTACTACTGTCATCGTAATGGCCATCATTCGAATCGAGTATACTAGTTTCCAGGAGCGCCATTCGTGAGTTCTCATATCAGAAGAGAATCCAGTTCGAGATCGTCACATCCTATAATAATCTGGATATACGTTATAGTTGGCAATTGTTTAACGTGTTCGTTGTTACATTTTAATACGGACTCGATGTTGTGTATAAAAGTTTAGCAAAGAAACGAAGAAAAAAAAATTCGACATGAGTTATTTTTTTTTTTTTTTTAAAGAAAAGGTATTTATTGCCGGTCGTTTTAACACCAAGTCGCTAATCCGTATTTTCAAAGCCGACAGAATATGGTTGCATTCCTGCTAATCCTCTTTTTGGGTCAATTACCAGTTTTTTTTTAGACTGCAGCTATAACCAGCTGTTATGCGTGTAATTCGTTCGACGAAATGCAAAGGGCCGAAGCATTGACGGATTTCGCATCTTGTTCAGAGTGCCTTTCGCACCGACACGTTCTTTCTCCCCTATTTTCTTCTTTCGATCCCGATGTCTATATATTCATTTGTTGCTGTGAGGTCACTCTCGCGCCACGGCTTGGTCATTTGTAAACGTGTTAGTGGCTTCGTTACAATTGTGCGCGTGACGTATTTTCTACTCTCCCCACTTTCTACTCCGATTACAGTTTATATAACTCTATTTTATTCCATCTTGGATCTCTTCATTACAGCCGTTTCGTTAATGAAATGACAATTTTATGATTTTATGTTTTCATAAAAAAATTCTTTCTCATCATCTCGTCAGATGTAATTTCCATCCGATGTTACTAGCAAAAAGTTACATATAGACCTGGTGCGTTTGTTTGGGGGAAAGAAATTCCATCCCCACGGTATCAAAGGTCGGTCATCTTGGGTACCGTGCGAACCTCCCAAATATATATATATATATATATATATATATATATATATATATATATATATATATATATATATTTAAAAAAAAGTAATAGGCGGAAGTTTCTCGAGAGCTCTTTCGGCTATCATCTCGTCAGGAGAAAATCGATAGCAACCTAAATAATATTGTGTCGAAAATAAAGAGTTCTAATGGGGAACTTATTAAATGTGCCAAACGTACGGGGACACTAATTAAATTTATTTACGTTTAAAAACGATTAAAATATTGGCACAACGAGGGAGAAAAAAAAAGCGGGAGAAAAAATTCAAAGTTCCTCAAAGAGAAACAATGCGTTTGATGTTTCTTTTTGCCGGCACAAAGAAGGTTGACGCACCGCGATAGAGACGGCCTCCAAAATCTTTAAATGGTTTTGGGAGTCCGCTCTATGTAGCACCTCGAACCAATCTATTTTATATCTATCGGCACAGCACGGGTTGTCAACCAAATGCTGGCCAATAGCAGAGTCCAAGGCTGCAGAAGGAGGGAGACTACCAGACCCCATCCTCCCTTGTCTGATCTTCGATGGAACATGCTGGTTTATACGAGTCAAAAGGTGCCCAACATAACCAGCATCGCACTGGCATCTAAACTGATATACAATATTACTATTTTGGATGTAAGGCAAACTATCCTTGCGAAAAGACGGAAAAGCAGGTCTCGTAGTATGTACCAAACGCAAGGACACCGAATTGAAGCAGTCGTAAATACTTCTTCGAATCTGTTTGGAAATTCTATTACTCCCCTCCCCAATCCACGGTAATTTCAAATAAACCGGGCATTTCAAGGGTCCAAACTTTTTAGGGGATTTAAAATTCGCAACCCTTTTGAAAATACAGTCATCAATAAGGTCAACAGGATAACCATTATTGATGAATATTTCCCTGATCTTATCGAGTTCAACATCTAATCTGTTAGGCGAACAAATCATGAGGGCTTTATGTACCAAAGTATTAATTAAGCCGACCTTACGTGATTTAGGTACAAAAGACAACCAGTTCACATATAGGCCAGTAAATGTCGGCTTTCTATAAATTGTAGTGAGAAAGCCCCCCTTGAGCGTTCCACAAGAACATCCGAGAAAGGAAGCGAATTGTCCTTCCTTTATTTATTTATTTATTTATATTTTATTAGTGATTCTGTAGTATTTTTTTCTTTCTTTTCGCTCCCTGGGCGCTTTTTTTTTTTTTTTAAAGAAAGGAGTTATCTGCCCTTTGTTTACATTTTTTATCGACCCACATTTTTAAGGACGTATTATTTATTTATCATTTTTTTTTTAAATTATGTTTTATTATTACGTCATATTATGTCATCCACAGCAAATTCCCAAAAACTGTCTGTCTATAGAACAATACCGTGGATCTGCTTCCCAGCTGACTAGAACATGGCTGCTTTCAAATTGCTCCAGTCTGCCTGCTTCCCTCCGGACTACAACTTGGATGTCCTCAAGTCCAATGTTAACAAATTCCTAATGAACCGCCCCCTTAATTAAACACTTCATCAAATCTCCACACTAACGTAATGTACTTGCAATAACCCTTATCACTGAGTGGCTTCCGGGCCTTGATAAGTGGTGATCACTGTGTATATATATATATATATATATATATATATATATATATATATATATATGTTAAAACGTGTAATTAGTAAAAACCTGAAGGAGGTGCTCAATACTATTGCAGAGCAAATATATATATTGTTTTATTATTACGTCATATTATGTCATCCATAGACATGTTTCGGGGTTGACTCCTCATCAGTACGGCTAGACAAGGATCGAATGCGTCACCGCAGATTATTTTTATGCACGTAATATATATATATATAAGGGGACATAGGTTTGCTTGAAGCTTTGCTAGTAAACAAATGTGTAAGTGTATAAGAAGGTTGTAGTAATATAGAATATTTGTGTATTTCTATTTACGACCTTCTTCTGTTTTATTTTGAGAAAGAGACATTAATCTCGAAATTGTCAAAGACATTTATAACCCCGGTTATATAAAACAGTAAGTCAATATATACTGATTTATATATACAAATGACTTTAAAAAAAAATAGATATGTTAATACTAGGGTTTATAATTTTAATAAGACCTTCGTTTGCTTGCCTGTTTTGTTCATACCTCAAGTCATTTCAACATCTCTGTATTCCACATTGCTACAGCTTCCTTATACGCACACACCCACACACCCACAAACACACTCACACGCATACATACACACATATATATGTAGTCATCTATAGTGCGATCTAGTACATATTATAAATCAGTTCACGTTAATCGTGTTTTATTTCTTTGTTTCCAAATTTTCAGTGAACATCCATACGCCAAATTTCGCTCAATCCGAATATGAAGTCAAAATCGACGCGATAACACCAGTTGGTAGCGACGTTTACAAGGTGCAAGCTACCGACGAGGATTTCTTTAAGACGTGCAAAAGCCGCTATCCGTGCTCCTGTGCGAACGTCAGCTATAGCATCCAGGCGGGAAACCGGGACTCGGCGTTCATGATCGATCCAGACACTGGTAAAATCTCCGTCACGCAAGGGACGCACCTGAATCCAAATTCAAGGTAATTCATCTTCGCTTACATATACGCACGCGCAGAAAGGTAAAAACAAAGTGGTCGATAGTAGTTAAGGGCGATCAGAAGGCTACCTTATCTATTGGTTACTCTACTCATTTGTCCTAATGACATCAGTTACTATTGTTCATCATCTTATAACGCTGGGTGTTTACTAAGAGGATAACAAGTATTATCTTTTTAGTTTTTCGAATAACTTGCCCGAGAATTAAACTACAGTACCCTGGTCCGTCAGCGAACACGGACGGTTTGTTAATTCACAGATTAATCTATTGGAAAATCACCCACTAGACACCCTAATGATTTGGTTGCTATTCTGGTTTATCGGGGAAATGTACGTTGAGAGGGCACAAGTACAGCGAGTTCATCAGAGCACATTCCATTAAAATACTTGTAAAACAGGCACAGACATGCAACATTGCTGTAGTGGCACAGAGGTTAGATCTTAGTTGACAAAGTGGAACCTATAAGATTGAAGACCCCTTTTCGACGCGATCCAAGAGGGAGAGATTAGTGGTTGGTGCAATAGCCCAGATGTGACAACAGTGCTCCGTGCATGGGAAAATGGTGGCTTTGTAGATGTACCGGATGCTCTCAGGTGTGAGGGAACCCGCTTTCTTTGCAGCAGCCTGCGCAATGTCCTCAATGCCTTTGTTCCAGTTCATGTTGTCTGTGAATGCTGAGTCGAGGAGTTTAAAGGAAGGATTCTCAGATAGGGAGTTATTTTTCATGGATATTGGTGGTTGGAATACGTCACCCTACAAGTAAACCCCTGTCACACATTCAAAATAACGTCAACTTCAAAGCCTAAATAAAATGCTCTCGACACAGCTACACACTAGACGAATATGACGAATATCACGCTTTATACCAATGATGTTAGCTCACGTAACAGTACTTAACTGGATACTCCACCAAAATACACACACACACACACACACACACACACACACATATATATATATATATATATATATACAGTTTAGTGGTTATATTTAAATTCTGAAAAAACAACATATATACATATATTCGAATTAAGAATTTATTGTTTGATAAAAGGGATATATAGAGGGGGTTATGTTGATTTCCTTAATCCATGGATTTTCAATAAAGGCCCATATCATCAGAGGAAATGAAATTTATTTATTTATTTACTTTTTTACACGGTGGTCACCACTTATCAAGGCCCGGAAGCCACTCAGGGATAAGGGTTATTGCAAGTACATTACGTTACTGTGGAGATTTGATGAAGTGTTTACTTAAGGGGGCGGTTCATTAGGAATTTGTTAACGTTGGACTTGAAGATATCCAAGTTGTAGTCAGGTGGGAAGCAGGCAGATGGAACAGAGTTCCACAGGCGTGCAGTTCTAAGAAAGAAGCTTTGTTCATAGAATCCACGTTTTGATTTAGGCACAGATAAAGAGTGGGGGAAATTGCGGTTAGCAAAATGTTCAGCTGTGAATAGACACTTATTTTGCTTTTCAGCACAAATATTGAAAATAGTTTTTTAAGCCGTGAATGATAATTATATGGAAATAATTATAGGAAAAGGGAATTTGATATAACCTGGGTAGTCCATTATCGGAAGGAGTACAATGTCCTCCGGGCTTATAAATCCAGGTTGGCAGAATATTCGTCCAGGGGAGAAGGCAGTAGTCCCATATAACAGAAAAGCGTGGTTGGTCCTTATTGATTTACCAAAGGGTATACGGGGCAGCCGTATTCGTTGGTGCGTTGAGTGTGTTTTGGTAGATGTACCTATTTACTATGCCTCCCCACGGGACAGAGTTAGACACCAGGGTTGTTTTTTAACGTGGAGAAAAGGTACAAAAATAAAAAAAATTGTCTCAGTCGTGAAGGACTGATCCTCCACCGAAAGAGAACAAGAAATGGAAGTGCAGCATTTGATAGATGTAATCCAAAATCTTTTTAGGTGTTGACACAGTGTATCAGATGTGGAATGGAGATACCATTTCATTGTATATACCCCTGCGGGTAATAGAATTTGAGCATTGAATTATGTACGCAATGGACCTCGAAATCAATGGTATGGGTAGCAGAATAATCCGGGAGATGATATTCAGAACGATGCGTTTAACGACTTGCTTCTGGTGAGAATCCCGGTGAAGTGTTGGTCAGCTTTCTTGTTGATAGTGGGTGAGGGAAGCCTTTTAGATGAGGAAAAGAGGAGGGTGGGGTGAAGTAGAGAGAGCAAAGATAGAAGGGGGGGTAAATATTGGGCGAGCAGGCAGGTGCTTAATGGAATTTCTTCGGGGAGGTGAGTTGTATTTAAGTGTCCAGTGTTGACCTCTTAATTTTAAGTTCACATGGGAAATGGATATTCTTGTGATTTTAAATGGGATTGTGTATGAAATTGGGTGGGCGTGCTCTTTTAGCTGAGCGGATGGGTGAGTGGGTAAGGTGGAAAAGAGGACGAGTCATGGTCTAAAGTTGGAATGTTTGGAGTATTACTTATTTAAGTGAGTTTAAGGTTGGGTGCTTTTAATTTGGAGGATATATTTAAAAGTAACTTGATTAACTGAGATGCAGTTTGTTCATTACGCTTGTTTCGTAGTATGACCTGCTTTAATTAAATTTATTTAAAATGTATATATTTCTGTTTGGAGGCGATCTATGGATGAGTTGGCTTTGCTGTTCGTTGGGTTGGAATCGATGTTTGAGTGAATGTTTTATATACTCTGGTTAATTAGCTATTTTTATAATGGGGGGACATGATGCAACTTCGGGCCTGGGCGTGAGGTTGTCCAAACGTGGTTGAATTTAACTATTTATATAATAATAAACTGTATATCCATCTGTCAAACCTAAACATAAGCCCAGATATAAGCACATATACACCCACAGACACACATACATACGCATATATACATATACACATACATGTACATATATATATATATATACATATATATAGCATACACATACGCACACACACTGATCCATACCATGCCTACACACATACACACTTAAATACACACGCATCCTTATATTCATGCACATGTGTACACAGGTACATATATACACATCATAAAACATACATGCATGCAGACATATAAAAACACGCATACACAGCGAACTAAATATACATCCAGGCGCGCGTGTACAGCTGCATCTATGTACACAACCGAACATCCCAATAATCGTGAGCAAACATGCAAGTCACACCTGCACATGCATACCATCGTATACATTCAGCAAATAAACATATCTACATGAGTGTTATGTTCATACAGAGATAAGGCGCGCACACTGATATATCTACACCTACATATACAACGAGCGTGCACCTCATAGTTAAACATATACATACATCAACAAATGATCGGGGTTGTCTAATAATTCTATTTTAGAGAGGGGGAGTTATCTCCCTTTGCCTGCGCATACAGATGGTCCGGGGAAATGGAAACAGCTAGAGCGTACTAAATTACGGCTAAGATGTGTAACTCCATTAAATGTCCATGCGCGCATAAAAACATATATATATATATATATGTATATATATATATATATATATATACATACATATAAAAACGTGTATACATGCATGTATATATATATATATATACATATACATACATATAAAAACGTGTATACATGTACACACACACGTGCATACACCCATATACATACTCTTGCACATAATCATATATATATACACACACAACACAAAACGCACACCCACATGCTCACACATATATATACACCCACATACATAAGGAAATCAAATTAATGGAAGCAAATTCATACATATATACATATATACATACACACACATATATACATATACACACATATATACATCTACATACACATACATATGTACAGCCATACATACAGACACGTACAAACATATACATACTCAAACACGCACCTGTATAAGTGCACATATATACATACGTATATATTAACACAGATACAAAGCATACAATATCCACCCACTCGTGCATGCATACATATACACTCACACATGTGTAAATCCATGTGCATACATATAGGGGCAAATTGTCAAAGCTAGTTCATGTATGGTGACTTAAGTGGTTTTGAGCTGGCTATACTGTAATTTTTTCTGTGCTTGCATAACGAAATAAGCTCATTTTTCGTGTTTATTGTGGCTTTAGAGTATGTTATTATTTCAACTGCTTCTAAGGTGCAAAGGTTGCAGAATTTGGATTTAGGGGTGTATGAATTGGATTGTTTCAATATATCCCATTTTAGCGAGTACGGGATATTCCTACGTTGGAGGTTCTTTAATCAAAGTTGTTAGGGAGGTGCCCTTAATGCTATTTGGATTTTCATAATTAAAGGAGCTTACATGGTTGGAAATTCTCAGTTTAATTAGATTTGCCGTTGCGCCGATAAACGTGTGGGATTTTATATTTGCATTAATGGTGCTTAAGCTGTTGGGGTTTCTACTATGGGTGCAGAGGGGGAAGGGATAATTAGGTTCGAGTCGTTTTCCGGATGGGGTTCATGAGTAACTTGGGTGTTACCATGTGTCTCATTTATGGGGTTAGTATAGTGGGAGTCAATGGAGTTCTCTAGTTTGTTGGTTCTATAGTTAATATATTTTGAGTGTGATTGTTGGGTGTTGTATCAGTTATATTTACTGTTGTGGTTGGGAGTTCGGTGACTGTACATGAGTATATAACGTCCTTGTGCATGCAATCGTTTCTTAAGGCGCAAGATTATTTGTTTCGGCAATTACAATTTTGTGTGGGTGGAATCTGCGGGGGAGGGGCCCGGGCTTTTCTTATTTTAGAGTTGTTTGATGCTATTATCGTTTGTGATAGGTTAGGCATAGTGGAGTAAGAGATTTTTATTGAGTTTTTATTTAATATAGTGCTGTATCTATGGGGTTGTTAAAAGGATTGTTCAATTATTTTAAAGAATTCCTTTGGTATATTAGTTTTTACGTTGGAGCTGTATGGTGGGTTGAACCATATGGATTTTTTTCGCCTTAATTTATTGCTATTCTTTTTATTTTTAAGAAAATCAACATAACCCCTTCTATATATTCCTTTTGTCAAACAATAAATTCTTAATTCGAATATATGTGTCTGGATGTTTTTTTTTCAGAATTAAAATATAACCACTAAACTTATATATTGCTCTATGCTTAAATATTGAGCTTCTCCTTTTTAGTTAGGATCGCCTTGAAAGTATTACTTCAAGTAATATCTATCATGACTTTTCATCTGATTTCTAATCAGTGTCTTATCTCGATTATATATATATATATATATATATATATATATATATATATATATATATATATATATATATATATATATATACAAAAGTACCCGTCGTTGACTGGGTTCAAAAACAGCCTAAAGAAAATGGACTCTGATTTATGAAAGTATGATAGGTTATGAAAAGAAAGGATTGTAAAGAGATAGCTTCGAATTCGGGTGTATCAAAACCAAAGCAAAATATCAAGAAAATAAAAATAAAATAGATAAACCCCATAATTTATTATACCATACTTGTTCACACTGAAACACTTATCACAATATTCTGTGGATCTATATTAAAAAACTTGTTAAACTTTGTGACATATTTTCATTCTATGGAGGTCAGGCGCGAACGAACACCCCAGAATTTTATTATACCATATTTCTTCAAACTGAAACATAATTATCAAAGTATACTTACGCAGATAGATATGAAAAGTCTTTATTAAAGTTTGTGCCTATTTCCATTCTATGGAGGCCAGGCACAAACGCAGACCCCACAATTTTACTATACCATCCCTAGTTAAGTTAAAACATACTTATCAAAGTATTCTTTTGTACATCTATATCAAAAACACTTGTAAACGTTCTTTTTTATTTTTAAATTCGTTATTTCCATACTTTGTGGACCAGGCGCGTACGCAAACCCCACAATTTTAATGAATCATCATTATGTCAGATCAAACATACCCATTCCTGTGTCTCGATACATTTTCTATCATTATATATGATCAGTTCTCTATAATAGTCAACCATATAGGAGCCTATTCGTGACCAGACACACACACACAGAGGCGTTCAGCTTTATATTATAGATGTGTGCGTGTGTGTGTGTGTGGGGGGGGGTAAATACGGAAAAGGATTCAGTCTACGATGCACGTGGAGGTCTCTTCTTTCTTCCCGTCTGTGTGTCAAATTTCTTCCTCTTATAAATATACTAATAAGTATACATTTGTCTTAATTACAGAGTGGAGGATTCTATTTTGTTGAATTTCTCCCAAATCTCATTTCAGATACGTTCTGGAAATAGCGGCTCGGAATCCCGTCACTGGAATTTCTCCAAAGCAGGCGACAACGACTCTCGTGATATACACTACTGTAGCTGAGCATAGCCACGTGCTCTCTGATGAGGAGTTAATCTCTCGGAAGAAACGGGTATGTTATTATCATAAACACTTCTACTAGTGACACGAAACCTATAGACATTTGTAAAATGCTACAAAGAAGGTGGGTTCCCTCTATCGAGCTAGAAGACTACTCACACCTGAGAGTATACTTTTCCTCTACAAAGCCACGATTCGTCCATGCATGGGGTATTGCTGCCATATCTGGGTTAATTCATCCACCACTTGCCTCTCCCTCTTGGATAGGGTCCAAAAAGAGTTTTCAATCTAATAGATCCCACGTTGTCAACTAAGCCCCAACCCCTGTCCCATCGCCGCAATGTTGCAACTCTGTGCCTATTTTACAAATATTTTAATGGAATGTGCACTGATGAACTCGTTGCGCTTAACGCTTGGCAGTCGGGCAAGATCAAAGTGTTGCAGATACTGCAAGCTATGACTAGCTATGACTAGCAAAGACCAGATGTGGGGGCAACCCCACATGCCTGACCTTTAACCAGCTCCCATTTCCCACCTCTCGGGAGCTGGTCCCCTTTTTCCCTTCCCCCTCCCTTCACTCCTCACATTAAAAACGGCCTTGTGCCTAATTTGCTCAGTGGGGGAGCAAATAAATACCATCTGTTCCGGCAGATACTGCACTTAAGATAATTTGTACCAGTCAATGGAGGGGAAACCCTCTATACTGGGACAATTATTATTTTTGGTAACCAGAGTGCCCCCTTTTTGCCTACTTTAAGGGGAGCTGGTTTTTACCTCACATTAAAAACGGCCTTGTGCCTAATTTGCTCAGTGGGGGAGCAAATAAATACCATCTGTTCCGGCAGATACTGCAAGCAAAGACTATATGTGGGGGAAACCCCACATATAAGACCTTGGTCAATGTAGGGGCAACCATTCATACCAATTGTCACTATCCAGCTCCCCTACTCCCCGGGGAGTTGGTCCCCATTTCCCCTTCACTCCTCACTTTAAAAATCGGCCTTGTGCCTAATTTGCTCAGTGGGGGAGCAAATAAATACATCAAAGTGTAGTGTCTGTTCTTCAGATGCTGCACATCAATTTCTTGTTCTCTGTCAGTGGAAGAGAAATCCTTCACGACTGAGACAATTTTTATTTTTTTATTTTTCTCCACATTAAAAAACGACCCTGGTGTCTAACTCTGTCCTCGTGGGGAGGCATTGTAAATAGGAACTCGTTGCGCTTGTGCCTCCTCGACGTACGCATTCCCGGCAAACCCACTTAGCAATAAAATCGAACCCTTTCACTGTTTTGGTCCCGAAATGCCAGAAAGCTTTCTATTCTAATAGTTTCTTCTCTCGAACAGCTAGACTGCTACCTGCTTCCATGGCTGTTCTTGAATTGCAGAAGTTTAAATGTAACTTAACCAACATCTTGTTAATTTTTCCTAGACGTGGTCCCAAATAGTAGCCCCTTACGTCCAAGTGGCGATATGCCTTGTTAGGTGAGAATGTAAGTAAAAAAATCCCATATAACCGAAAACCCCTCTGAAATATGCTTATATCGTAACCTGTTATTAAGTTCCAATATTAAAACAGTGTCTTCACCTTTGGCTAGTTTTATTCTAGGAGGAGGGGGGGTCACCGCTTATCAAGGTCCAAACGCAACTCGAGGATAAGGATTGATGAGTGTCGGGTAGACGGTGAGACAGCACCGTGATGATCAGTAAAGGTAAAACTTGTGTAGAGTTTGATTATTTAAGAGGACGTCTCAACAAGAACTTATTTACATTAGACTTGAAAACGGACATATTATAATCAGCTTGGAAGCAGTTCTGTGGTATTGTGTTCCACAGATGGACAATTCTCCTAAAGAAACTTAGCTTGTGGGATTTTTGTTTAGTTTTAGGCACAAATAAAGAGTAAGGGAAATTATTAGCAATAATTGTAGGTTGACGAGTGTTTTTTGTGAATATTTTGTAGAAAAGACAATAGATCGAACACTTGCTATGAAAATAACGATAGTGTAGATTTGCAACGACTGTTCTATGAGAAAAGAGAAGTAGGGAGGCGAAAAGATCATCGCCCACTAGATTTCGAAGACGGTTTTGTACACTAGAAATGGTACTGCCACTATTAAATTGGATATTAATTGTTGTTAAATGGATAACGACGTATACTGATGCTAGAGGCGTGCCAAGTTCGAATCCAGTGAGTCTCATAGCACGTCATTTAACTATGGATATGTGAGAGTTGGGCGTGTAATACAAAAAAGAAAAAAAAACGTATTAAATTAATTTCTTTTGGTTTCAATTCGTTCGGTTAACTCTTTCCTTTCTTTTCTTTACTGTGATTTCGAGGGATTTATTTCTATGTTTATAACTATGTATGTACTGTTATAGAAGTTGTTCTCATTTCGTTCTTCCTCTCGTCTGTCGACCCCATAGAAGTGCCAAACAAATAAAATACTTTGAACTCACTTTTTTTTGAGGGACACTTTTATTTCCTGTCGGTGCTTTCCATTATGCATAACAAATTTTCACAGAGCTGTCACTGGCGGAAATTCATTGTCGTCTGCTCTCTTTCTGTCTGCTGTTTATGCCGTCACTCCACTTTCTCCCCTTACTGCCCCTGCTGCTATCCCTGCGTGACGTCACCAGTCCTGCTACCTCCGGCTACTCCTCTCTCTATTTCACTGCAGCGACTGTGTAAACGACGTCGCAGCACACTATGGTACATGCGCACTATATGCGTCGTAGAAAACAGGTTGCACCATCAAAAACGAATAGATGAAATAAAGTCCTATGGATGGAATAAGTAATTTTGGGATACGAATGATGTAAATAATTAAAAGAGAGAGAGAGAGAGAGAGAGAGAGAGAGAGAGAGAGAGAGAGAGAGAGAGTGAGTGAAAAACAAAATAAACAAGAGAAATGGGGCAGAAAGATAGTGAGGGAATGTAACAACAAATACTGACCCAACGGGTCACGAGTTGTGGAGTGTACTGTCAACACTCTGATAATTTTGCCTGCTTGATTGTTTGCATATTGAATGTTTTAGTAATCGAGTGAGAGAGAGGGTGATTTAGATAATAGATAGTTAGAGGTGTGAAACAGGAATAAGTCGTAGAAAGAAGGGGAAAACATATAGAGGTAGTAGTAGTAGTAGTAGTAGTATTAGTAGCAGTAGTAGTAGTAGTAGTAGTAGTAGTACTAGGAGGAGGCGGAGGCGTAGCAATGTAAGAGTAGAGTACAACGATGTAGTAACGATACAGTGAGACCAAGAAATAATCATTCACGATTAACATGCGCCCGCTGTAATGAAACAGTGGCTGTACGTAGGAGCGAACCTGGAACCGTTTGATTTCGAGGCGATGATCGTGATTTAGAAAGGCCGTCCAAAATCACTGAAAATAAAAGTGAGATTTTTGCTCGAGGATAAGATGTTTTTTGAACGCCGCGTCTGTTACGTGTACGGCACAATCACGTTGATACACCGGCTCTCGCCAGATCACCGAAGTTAAGCAACGTTGAGCCTGGCCAGTACCAGATGGGTGACCATTTGGGAAGGCTAGGCTCTGTATGTGTACCATCTGGGAAGGTTGGGCGTGGGGTCAGCGCCCTCACCCTGTAAAAACAACTCCTCGCTATAAAAACATCTACAAAAGTTGTAGATGGCTTATGTCCCTTCAGGGGATCAATGGCTATGGATGGATGGGCGTCTGTTACGTGTCTTTTGGACAGTTGTGGTATGTCTCAGTTGTTTTGGACTCTTGACGATTTATCTTTTGCTCGTAAATAGAACGAAAAAGAAGTACGAGTGCTGATACTAAAAAACAACCGTTTATTCTGTTGTTAGTGAAAATAAGGAAGTAATAATAGTAAGACTAAAGTAGTAGTAGACGTAAAAGCATAAGAATCAACAGATAAAATACATAAATGAATGACGTAAATAAGGAAGAAAAATGAAAACTTTGAATGCTGACAAAACTTAACTTGTTTCCTTTAATAATTAAAAGAAACCTTCTCTACCGCCAATAGCAATGGCAAAAAACACATTACCTGAAAGTATTTCTTTTAAACTCTTCGGTTTAACGGTCACAGGGAACATTGAACGTTGATCGCCTTTTGGATCCCGTGGCGCAGTGGATAGAGGCGTTGAACATCTACGGTTCCGGTGAGTATAGTCTGAAGATAGCGGTTTCAATCCTACGCAAAGCAAACCAGAGGGTTATTTGGCCAAAACGCGTTGAGACAACAACAGCAACTTTGAAAGGCAGTAATTACTGGGGACAGAGTTACGAAACTCAGCATTCCTAGCCCGTCGCGGTAATTACATGAAGAAGGCCAGATGATGAGTTGGCCGAAACGTGGTGAAATAACAATAACTTTGAAGATGAGAATAACAGTCCGAAAACAAATACATATATATGGACGGTTAGAATGTTAAAATGACCTCTCGGTAGGAGTCTAAAATTACATGTTATGTCTGGTATCCGTTATACTTGTTGAAGAAGAAAAAAATATATATTTACAGAAATTGTGTTAAACTGTTAATGTTAATGTACGTTTTTTTTTTATTCACAGTACGCCCCTTCGGAAACTGTTCCGGATTCGACGACCTTTTCCCTGGAAAAGATCGGTGAAAATGCCAACGTCACGGAGATCATGCAAGGCACGCAGCTAAACTTCCGCTTATTCATCCACTTTACGAATGGTACGACAGACATGAACGTGGAGATCTTCACGCCCGTCAACCAGACGGCCATCATGGTTCTCTGCCCTCCTGCCATAAGTCACGTGGGGTCTAATCTTGAACTCAACGTCGTTCCGCCAGTTTTAGAATCCAAGAGTCAGACGACATTGGTAAGCACTTCTTTCGATTGTTTAGCGCAGGAATGCCGCTCCTTTCTTCTTTGGCTGTGAATATTTTAACACATTTAATTTAATTTAGTAATTGAATAGAATTGTCCATTATTTGTTTTGTTTCGACTATTGTTCTCATCTCTACTGTTATTTGCACAAAGTCTCGATCGATGAAACCTTCGAACTTCTTCAGGGGCATCTTGTCGAATTCAGGAATCTGCACAAATCCGTGGCGCAGTGGATAGAGTCTTTGGTAATATTTAGTTGAAAAAGTTATAAGATCTAAGATTCAATTCTCAGTGCGGGCGACACTCAAAATTCAATTGCAAATTACTAAGGGTTTCTACCCCGCCATGGCCAGCGAAACGAGAGCATACTACACCCGTGGATTAAATAAAGAATTCCGTTCGAAATTCCGTGCAGATTCCCGAGTTCGACAGAAATGGTTCCGAATTTTCCAGAAAGATTTCTGAGTTCGACAGAACGATTCCCAAGTTCGACAGAACGATTCCCGAGTTCGACAGAACGATTCTCGAGTTCGACAGAACGATTCCCAAGTTTGACAGAACGATTCCCGAGTTCGACAGAACGATTCTCGAGTTCGACAGAACGATTCCCAAGTTTGACAGAACGATTCCCGAGTTCGACAGAACGATTCTCGAGTTCGACAGAACGATTCTCGAGTTCGACAGAACGATTTCCAAGTTTGACAGAAAGAGTTCAAGTTTGACAGAGAGATTTCCGAGTTTGATAGAGAGATTCTCGAGTTCGACAGAAAGATTCCCGAGTTCGACAGAAAGAGTTCCGAGTTAAACAAGACATACCTGAAAAGGTCGGAGGTTACATCGGCCGAAAAGTTGTGAAAATAACATTCAAGATGAGAACAGCAGTCCGAAGAATCCAAATAATACAAATTATCAATCCTCATCTCAAAAAATCGGAAATAGAATGAAATGATAGCTAAGTGAACCACATTGTCTTAGTTGCATGCTTTTCTAGAGTGACTAATTGACTAAGTTTACAATACAATGTGGTTTATATTGCCCTGCAGATGTAGAGAACTCACTGTTGATTTTATAAAATTATTTTTATATATAACTTGCCCGAGTATTTCGAGGTGTGGGTGGTTGTAAATGAAAACCTAAGAATAATCGAAGTAAAAAAAGAAAACAGAAAAACAAACGTTAAAACTTAAGCGAGGGGGGGGTACCCGGGCAGTGTGTGTGTGTGTGTGGGGGGGGTAATCAAAACATCGAGAAAAAGACACAAAAACGAACGATGTTAAATGTAAAAATCGAAAAAACAAAAAAGAAAACAGAAAAATGAACGTTAACACTAAAAACCAAAAACAAAAGCAAAAAAAAAAAACACGTGAAAAATGGCTTAAATAAGCCTGTTTCGATATTAAAATTTAAAAAATCTGTGGGTACCCGGGAGTTTTTTGGTGAGTGTGGTCGGTCGGGGGTGGGGGTGTTAATGAAAACCTAAGAATAAGTGAAGTAAAAAAAAAAAAAACAGAGAAACGAACGTTACATGAAAAATGGCTTAAATAACACTAGTTCAATATTTAAATTTAAAAAATCGAAAAAAAAAGGCATTTCACACCACGATTCGAACCCAAAATGTTTAGATAATGACCGAACGCTCTAACCAACTGAGCTAACACGACATACACGAATTTTAATCAGTTCTTCAACTATTTAAACTAAATCAGGTTATGACGTCATCTGACGCATGCGTAGAACCGATCTCGTCATGACAGAACGGTTTTTGTTTACCCCCCTGTAGAAAATTGTTGATTTCAGGGTGAAAAATGTAACATTTTTGGCCAATTTTTCGATATTTTTCAGGCGAAGGATGGAGCTTCAATATGATGGCAAGTTTGTGAACTTTTGTTCGGTTTGTTGAAAGTTTTTAGCGGACACACATACATACACACATTTTCGCTTTTATATATATAGACTAGCGAGGGGTACCCGGCGTTGCCCGGGTGTTTGTGGGGGTGTGTGATGTTAAATAAAAAAGAAACTGGGGGGGGGGTAGGATTGAAGCCGAACCCCTGAGGCGAAGTTTGAAAATAAAATCGGCCAGCCAGAAGTGAAAGATGTTTGAAAGTCGTCGAGCGTTACGACGACGACGATGACGATGTAAGCTTTGTTATAAGCGAAGTAAGAAAATAAAACAACGTTTTAATTAAGTGGGGTGGGTGTGTGGGGGTGGGGTGGGGGGGGGTAAAACACAAAATAAAATAACGGAAGGCAAACGAACGATTAAAACAGAAAAACGAACGAACGTTACGTGAAAATGGCTTAAATAATACAGGGTTCAATATTTAAATTTAAAAAATCGAAAACAAAAGACATCTCACATCACGATTCGAACCCAAAACGTTTAGATAATGAATCAAGGTCTTAACTACCTGCGCTAATGCGGCGTATATAAAGTTTGTTCGGTTTATCAACTATTTAAAGTAAATCAGGTCACGACGTCATGACGTCATCTGACGCATGCGTTGTTGACCCTCCCCCCTGGAGAATCTGTCTAGACATCTCTCTCTCTCACTCTCTCTCTCTCTCTCTCTCTCTCACTTCGTCTGCCTTACTCTAAAGACTGGAAAATGGCGTCTGGCTGTTTTTATTTAAAAAAAAAAACTTCCATCGTTAATATTTTTTTAAGCGTATTTTTTTTTGTTGCTTCACATGTTTGGCTTGGCTTTATTTTTCGTTTAACTATCGTATCTACCTACTTTGAATGTGGTAATAACTTTGGTTACGTTGCCATAGCGTAGAAGTTCATAGTTTAGATTTAATTATTTTTTTTTACTGATAACAACATTTTTAAATTGTAAATTCAGATCGCCATTAGAGGTTGCTGACGTCAAGATCACGTGACATGATTCAGCGGGTTTTAAATACAAGTTGACCCAAAATAAACGGCCGCGTGTATACTTTATGTAGAAGAGTTGGCGGCCGTATTTGTTGGGGCAGGTATAAATTGATTTAAAAATATGTAATGTTTAACATTAAAATGTCACTTTTTTTGGGCCACCCCTGAAGAAAATCGATCAGTTGACGCACTTCTGATGGTCACTTTGGGCCAATTTTTCGATATTTGTCGTCCGGAAGGCGGAGCTTTCATATGAGACAAAGTTTGTGAATTTTTGTTGTGTCTGTCGAAAGTTTTTAGCAGACACACAAACATACATACATACATACATACACACAAACATACACACATTTTCGCTTTTATATATATAGATGACTTTATAGTTTAAAATGCAAAAAGTATGACATCATGGTTCAATTGCGCTCTAAACATAAACATTTATTTCGAACGAGCTCCTGCTTATCAAAGAACCTACTGTAGATTTTATACGTCGGGCTTGAGCGTAATAAAACTTCTCAAATGCACTTGTGATGTAAGGCTGTATAAGAGCGTTAACTTTGCCCCAAATCGAACAGTTCCCCTTTCATCAGATATTTCGATTCATGGTTTTTCGATAATTATCGGAGCCATTCCGATACAAATCTATTTTAGAACACACAAAAACACATAAAATACATTTGTATAAAAAAAATCGGCCCAGCTGTTTCGGAGTCCATAGAGAACGAACTTACACACAGACGAAGTGCCTAAGGCGAGAATATTTTTAAAATATATGCGAATGCATACATTTACTTTTTTCATAAATGTCTTTTGTTTGTTTCAATATATAACAGGAAGTTTCATTACGCAACTCATCAAAGACAAACAAATTTCAAAGACATTCACGCATATTGAAGATTGATGAAATAACAATAAAAAAGCACGATTCAATAAGATCATAAATTTCTAAAATGTAAAACTTATTAAAAATGATATCTGAGGAAATATCACCACTATCAATATAGCCGATCGCATGAGGTAAATATCGTACGGAACCATCCTGAAATTTTATTATTCAGAGCTATGATCGTAGTTCACACGCACACACCCTACCCTACCTTAAAGGAAAAGAAAAAAAAACACAACCAGAAAGAGAGAGCGAGAGAAAGAAACACAACACATGAGTGACCACAGCCGAGGTCAGCGGCCTCGACAAGCCCAATAAAAGAGTAATAAGAATTTAACATTCCAATGAATATTAGACACTTACACCCATCCACCCCTTGGAAAAACTTCAAATGAACTACGAAAATTGCAATTTTTACATCTCCAACACATTTGAAAATAATTTCTGACGAGGACGCTTCACAGAACGTCTGAAACGCGTAAAAACGATTTCAATGATTTAAAAACATTATTACAATGATCCAAACATGAATGAAAAACCAAGACACGGAATAATAAAATAATGTTAAAAAATACACATTGTTGGTGACTACCCCCTTATTTAAATATATATATATATATATATATATATATATATATATATATATATATATATATATATATATATATATATATAAGCTTATCTGCCCAACCGGATTTATAACCTCGAATGACAATAGACTCCTTCCGATAATGGATTACCCAGGTTGTATCAACTACTCTTTTCGTATAATTATCTCCATATAATTATCCACAACCACTCAAAAAGCTATTTTCAATAATTGTGCTGAAAAGCAAAATAGCGTCCATTCGCAGCTGAACATTTTGCTAACTGCATTTCATTTCCTCTGATGATATCAGCCATTGTTGAAAATCCATGGATTAAGGAAATTAAAATAACCCACTCTATATATTGCTTTATCAAACAATAAATTCTTAACTCGAATATATGTCTCTATATGTTGTTTTTCAGAATTTAAAATTGAACCACGAAACTTATATATATATATATATATATATATATATATATACTAGCAGTTCAGCCCGGCTTTTCCCGGGCCCTATGTACTCTTAATAACTTTGTATGCATATATATATATATATATATATATATATATATATATATATATATATTAAGAGGTTTGTACTCATGTACAGGCAACCTACATTTAAAATTTATAGTGTTTGGACAAAAAATTGGCGAAGGAATTTGGTAAAGTTTTCAAAGCTCAAATCGTTGACCTTTGACCCCTTAACAAGAACATCTCTGGCCAAAATCCGATTAAAAATATTTTCCCAAATCTCAATAACCCTTGTGTTAAATCTCGAGTCTGTAGATTAAAAATTGAAAGAGTAGTATGTTAGGGAAATGTGCACACACACAGACAATATTACTTTAATAGATATAATAGATAGATTAATTCACAATTAATCTCAAACCAAAAATTATTTGCTACTAATTTACTATTATTCTTAAAACCAAACTTATGTACTATTAATTCACTGATAATGTAAACTCAACATTATTTGCTAGTAATTTACTATTGTACTCAACTCCGCACTTATTAAATATTAATTCACTATTAATCTCAAACCCATCAAATATTTTCTATTAATTTATTATTGTTCTCAACTTCAAACTTATTTACTAATAATTCACTATTAATCTCAAACCCAAAATTATTTTGTAATAATTTACCATTGTTCTCAACTACAAAACTTATTTACTATTAATTCCCAATTAATCTCAAACCCAAAACTATTTGCTACTTATTTACTATTGTTCCTAACTCCAAACTTATTTGCTCTTAATTCAGTATTAATCTCCAACCTCAAATTATTTGCTACTAGCGGGGGTACCCGGCGTTGCCCGAGTGTTTGTTTCCGGGACGGGGGGGGGGGAGTTTTAAAAAATGTTATGGTAGGTAAGTAGGAAGGATCAAACCTGGAGTCATGAGTAAAAGTAGGAAAATAAAGTGTGAAAAAAAAACCCATCTGCAACGTTAACAGTTCGGCCACTAAGAAAAGTCCATTCCAGTTGTTTAGGAAAAAAAAAAAAAAACGACTACGGTAGGTCGGTGCGAACGTGAAAATATAATGTGAATTGTCCAGCACGCTAACCACTACGCCACAGAGCACTGCAGCTTAGTTTAGTGATTTTAAATAACTTCACATGAAAGAACTACGAAGCCAAACCGGTGTTCTCTTCTCAACTGTTCCTTGTGAACGATCCCCAAACGGTGTTAAGTGGTGGCAGGGGGAGGAGGAATTTATTAGAGAGAAAATATTTTACCACTTCCATTGATCTTAACCGATTTTGGCCGTGACTTCTCAGCAGAAAAAGTATAGAAATCTAAGATTATCGAGGAATTTGAGAAATAATAAGCCTATAACACACCTCAGATATTGTTCTGCCGTTTGTGCATATTATATTTGCATGAAATATCTTGATTTTAATCCTATTAATGTCAAAATCAGCGGGAAAAAATGAGTTCATTTTATTTATATAGAGATTAATTTACTATTACTCTCAACACCAAGATTATTTACTACTTGTACTGTTCCTAACTTGCCTTACGTGTGAATACACTTTATGTAAGATTTCAAATGTTTAGACCAAAATTTGTCTGAGTAATTTAGTAGAGACCGCAGAAGTCAATTAATTTTACATTTGACCCATACTTTGACTCCGTAACATTTATTATTATGGTCACAAATCAAAACGCAAAGTGTTACCCATATCCAAGTAACCTACATTTAAAATTTTAAGTCTTTAGACCCAAAATTGGCAGAGGAATTTGGTAGAGTCTACAAAGATCAACTCTTTAAACTTTTACCTTTTCCAGCAAAATTTTCGCCCAAAACTGATTAAAATGCTTGCCAAATGTCTGAATACTTGTTATGTATAAATTTCAAATGTTTAAACACAAAATTAGCTGAGTAGTTTGCTAGACACCGCAAACATCAAATCTTTTGACATTTGACTCCTTGGCAGCTCAAATTTTCGACCCAAACCGATTAAAAAGCTTGCTCTATCTCTGAATACTCTTTATGTAAAATTTCAAATTAAAATTTGGATCCATGTCAATATAACCTACATTTAAATTGTTTAGACCGAAACTTAGCGGAGGAGTTTAGTAGACTTTTCAAAGATCAAATCGTTGAACTTTAACCCCTGACAATTTTGAGTCTAAACATTTAAAATTGTATATAACAGGTATTCAGACATGCAGCAAGCATTTTAATATGTTTTGGGGCAATGATTTGGCTTCCAAAAGGTCAAAGTTTAAAGAGTTGACCTTTGCAGATTCTACCAAACTCCTGCGCCAGTGTTGGGTCTAAACACTTGAAATTTTAAATGTAAGTAACTTGGACATAGGTCAAACATTTTATTTTGATTTAAAACCAAAACAATAAATATTAAGGTGTCAAAATTGGGGTCCAAGTTTTAAAAAATTACCTCTGCTGTCTCTACGAAATTACACAGACAATTTTTGGTGTAAAAATTTGAAATTTTACATAAAAGTATATTCACCCATAGGGCAAGTTATGAACAGTACAAAGCGCTCGAGCAAAGCCGGGCAGGAATGAAAGTAGTAAATAAGGTTGGTTTTGAGAGTAATAGGAAATTAATAGGAAATAATTTTGGGTTTGAGATTAATAGTGAATAAAGAGTAATTAAGTTTAGAGTTTAGAGTAATAGTAAATAAGTAGCAAATAATTTTGGGTTTGAGATTAATAGTTAATTAATAGCAAATAAGTTTGCAGTTGCAAAACTATTAATTAATAGCAAATAATTTTGGATTTGAGGTTAATAGTGAATTAATAGCAAATAAGTTTGGGTTTGAGATTAATAGTGAATTAATAGCAAATAAGTTTGCAGTTGCAAAAATACTAAATTAATAGCAAATAATTTTGGGTTTGAGATTAATAGTGAATTAATAGTAAATACGTTGGAGTTACCGTAAGTGACGTTGGTTTAAATTAAGGCTAGATTATTGAAAAGAGGGGGTGACTTTGAAAATATCTGCGAAAAAAGCGACCCCTTCCCTGAAAAAAAAGTGCCCAGTTGAGGGTAAAGAAATGAATGTTTTAGCCAATTCTTCGGTATTTGTCGTCTGAAGCGTTGAGCTTCAAAACGATACTGATCTTGTGAAAATCCGTCGCCTGTATCGAAGGTTTTAGGCAGACATGCAAACATACATACATGGATTTATATATTGGTAGCTCAAATTTTCGACCCAAACCGATTAAAAAGCTTGCCCTATCTCTCAATACCCTTTATGTAAAATTTAAAATGTTTAGACCAGAAATTGTCTGATTAATTTGGTAGAGACAGCAGAGGTAATTTTTAAAACTTTGACCCCTATTATAACCCCTTAACGTTTATTGTTTTTTGCTCAAATCAAGTTATTATGTTAGATCCATGTCCAAGGAGCTATATCTAAAATTTCAATAGTTTATACTCAACATTGACGGAGTAGTTTGGTAGAGTTCTCAAAGGTCAAATCGTTGAACTTTGACCCCTTGCCAGCAAAATTTCTGGTCAGAAACGGATTACAAAGATTTTCCCAAACCTTACTACCCTGTATCTCAAATTTCGAGTCTGTAGACTTAAAATTGGCAGAGTTATTGCGTAGGGAAATGTACACAGACAGACACACACACACACACCAACACAGACACTTTCACTTATATATATATATATATATATATATATATATATATATATATATATATACATACGTGTGTGTGTTAATATTCAATATAAAATTTGTTCTGTAATAATAACTACGAAATCTGCATGTGTCTATATATATCTGTAATAATAACTACGAAATCTGCATGTGTCTATATATATATATATATATATATATATATATATATATATATATATATATATATATATATATATATATATATTAAATGTATTTTACGCCCGCATGGTTGACCGCGTCCCTGCTGGTATTAAAAAGAAAGAAAATGAATTTATTTCCACCGTGATCGGGTTTCCTAATAAGTTTTTAATATTTTTATGAACCGATGCTTTGGACTTAGAACTCAAATTTATTATTACTAATCATGTTCTTTTTGAGTTAGCTCAAACGGTAGTAATCGCGACTGAGTGCTAAATGTTTTGATTTCGATTCTAACTGATGGCAACGAAGTAATTTATATATATATATATATATATATATATATATATATATATATATATAGTCATCCACATACACTATTGTTTCGTTGTATCACAAGTAATTAGTGTGACTAGAGAAGCTCCTTTCTCCAGCCATGGATTGAACCTAGAACCATCGAGTTGATTGTCGGCAGCTCTGCCATAAGGCTACCAATCAGTGCTTCCAAATATCCCTCATTAAGTGCCTATTAAAGAAAAACTTGCCCATCGATTCACAGTGCTCGAACTACTAGTTTGTTTTAAAAAACGGACAGTGAACTTCAATTAATAACCAAATGAAGCATCGGATAAAGTACATTTGCGACAGTGCTCAACCCAAATAAGTCATACAGTACAACTGTTTCGTTGTATAAAAACACATCAGTGCACGCGCGCGCGTGTGTTTATGTTTGTGTAAATATTCAGTAGAGAATCTGTTCTGTGATAAAAAGTACGAGATATGAATTGAAATATATAAAGAGTATTTTACAGCCAGCAAGGTCGAAAGCCCCCTCCCCAACTAATAGTAAAAAGAAAAAAAAAAAATTCCTGGCATCATGATCGGGTTTCTTCATAATTTTTATATGTTCACGAACCGATTGCTTTGGACTTAGTTATCATACTTATTATTTAATACTTTTCTTTTGCAGTTTGACCGTGCCGTGTTCAATTTTGGCAATGTAACCAACAGCATTAAAGACGTAAACCAGGCAGAGAATAGCATTCTTCAAATCGATTTTAATGCAACCATGATCAGCCCGGCGACAAGTGCGAGTATCAAGGATAAGATGTTCTGGGTGAGCGCCGGTGCCGAATACAACAATCAGAACGACATATGGGTGGGACAAAGCATGTACATTGCGAAAGAGACCGATAAGGTATTGCTACGACTTTTTTGTTTTAAACCTTCTCTTGGTTCGATTTTCTTTCTTCCTCTTTTGAGTGTGGGTAGAAATGCGATGCGAACGTTTAAAGTTTGTTTGTAAACGCTACACCCTTTGCTTTCGTTTAGCTTACTCTTCTAGTGAGCCGTTTATACCTGCCAAATTTGCTTTGTATAGATCAAACACACAGACACTGAACAAGTTGTGTTCTACCACACACACACGCATGGAGTGGAGCACGTGCAAACATCACATAACTTTGATACGCATGCATTTCCTGTGACCTTTGAGATAGCCTTCCGTTTCGCAGATTTTTTTTGTACAGATTTGTTGAACGAATTTCCTGAGCTCAAGAAATTCGTTCAAAAGATCTGCAAAAATTGCGTTTGATGAGCTGTGCGGATGCTTGGTGTCAAGCAAAAAAGAGGGAAAAGTCAAGGGAAACGGAAGACTATGTCAAATGTCACAGGAAATGCATGCATATCAAAGTTGTGTGATGTTTGCACGTGATCCACTCCATGCGTGTGTGTGCAGTAGCACAGCTTGTTCTGTGTCTGTGTGTTTGATCTAGACAAAGCAAATTTGGCAGGTATAAACGGCTCACTATACTCTTTCCTTTTCATTTTTAGCTTTTTGTACCAAGGAAAGTGGGAAGCAGTTAAAACATTAGCTTTGTGATACGCCCCTTCCTTCCTGAAATAAATAAAATATTATTTCACATAAACGTGCGGATTCTAGAATTTTCAACAATAATTATTACCCGCTCGTTTGAAAAGATACTGTGGTTAATATTGTAAAGTGGCGGAATCTGGAAATTGGATGACTTCGAAAATATTGGATGTTATTCACATACGCATATGCACATAGCAGGCGGTTCTGAGTATCGCTTATCGGGTTGATGCAAACCGAGAGAAACAAAGTCCGTTAACAAAGAAACCGCCCCACATTTTGATTTCTTACGTCAATGGCCAAAACAAAGAGAAGATGGAATTTGGTCAATGAAAACATACGAACAAAGAACAGACAGAAGACAGCACACGTATAGCATACGCGTGTGTGTCGCATTTTGTTGCCGCCAACCCTCATACTTTCACACGCTCTCTCTCTTTCTCTCTTTTCTCCTTATCTTTTGCTGGTGCCACTTGTCACAAGCTAAAGATTGACTTGTTTATCTAATAAAAACATATGTTTCTTTTTATACTCTTTTTTTTACCTCAAACAAAGCATATTGCCACTTGGACGTAAGCGGCTACTAATTGTGATCATGAATAACAGGGGACTGTGGAGAGTTGATCAGAGAAATGTTTGTTCGCATTACATTGAAACTTCTGCAGATTAGGACAGTCAGAGAAAGAGGAAGCAAGGATGGAGTTCCAAAGTCTAGCAGTCCGAGCGAAGAAACTACTAGAGTAGAAGGCATTCTGGCATTCAGTGATTTGAAAAATGAAGTGGGAGATTGTGTTGCTTGTCGCGTAAAGAAATTTGCTGGAATTCTAGATGATTTTTAAGGAAGAATTATTCGATCGACTTATTTAATTAAAAGTTTATTTGAAAATGGACTGTATGATAAAGCTTCCTGAAATGTTGACTGAGGTGCATTTACAAAAAGTTGAATTAATTCTTAAGAAGAAAAAATTTCCTTGGTCTAGAAAGATCTCTCTTTCATTATAACTTAAATTTTCTCAAGATGTTAAGTACACAGAACTAATCGTTAACTAATATAACTCCCATGTGTGGTGGGAGTAGATTAATTAGACAGAAACACGTGTGCTTATCCCATGTCGTCCGGCCGAAAAAGGGTCGATCTAGAAAGGGAATTCTGGGAATGCATTTCTTTGTATCTCTACGCTTATGGCCAAATCACTACTCGGCTATGCTGAAGAGTGTGTTAGCAACCGTGGCATTGAGATATAGTGTCACACAGGAGTATTTACATGGACGCTGCACAAGGGCGATGTATTTATCAGATCACATTCCATTAAAGTTCTTGCAAAATAGGCACAAGATGCAACATCGTGTCCATTTTTTATTTTTTTTTGCTGCAGTCGCTTATTATGTAGTTTATTATTATTATTATTATTATTATTATTATTATTATTATTGGCTCAGAAGGAGCTTCCACACCAGTCATCAAAGACCTCTCCTTGAAAACAGCCTGTGGTATTCACTGGAAGCTGAGTGACAACAAGTCTCCCCAGATTTCCAGTACCCTCCATCTCTTTCCATAACATTCGCATATAAATTTGCATTATCGCAACAGCTGATTGCCATTGACTACTTGTTAGCAGCGGCTATTAGTCTTTGCTGGAATTTGAGTGGCAACAAGCCTCGCCAAGGTCCCAGTTCTCTTCGCAATTATCAGGCGGAGGCCTTTCCTTCCTCATTGACTTTACTTGGTTATTTAGTGTCACTCTTGGGGGGCAGTGATGTGTTCTTAGTTCCATGTAGTGTTTCGTGTTTTTCCTTTGCAGCAGTTTGCCTGGTCCACGCTTGTTGCCCCTGTGTTAGTTTCCACATTCAAGCGGTTTTCTTAATATTTCAGCTGTTTTCATTATTGTTATTCGTTGTACTTTTCCAGTTATTCCTCTGATTCCAATTTCTCCCATCCTTTTTTTCAAAGTTTTTCGGGATTGTCCCTAGTGTTCCTACTATTATTGTAATGTTGTGACCCTTTGAGCTGTGATCATACCGTAGTATCTGTGTTAACTGTGGCATGCAGGACCAAGGGTCAAAACAACATTATTATTGTTATTATTATTATTATTATCATTATTATTATTATTATTATTATTATTTGATTCGATCAACGACGGGTCGCTGGATCAATTATTATGATTAGAAAAATAAACAAGTAAATCGGGAAAATTATTGATTATAATATAATAATATAGCAAAATGAATGTGAAAATAGAAAATAGATGTAAACATGATTTTTGGTTTGCATAAACAAATGACTAGATCGAGGTTACATCAGCTGTTGGTCTGAGACACGTAATGAGATGTAGATTTTCCTCAGTGTGAATCATACATATTTAAATATATTAAAAAGAATACACGTGGATACAACATGCAATTTGGACCATATATATATATATATATATATGTATATATATGTATATATATGTATATATGTATATATATATGTATATATATGTATAAATATATATGCATATATGTATATATATATGTATATATATATATATAGATAGATATGTATATATGCATATATATGTATATATGTGTATATATGTAGATAGATATATACGTATATATATGCATGTATATATATACATACATATATACATATATATACATCTATATATATACATATATATACATATATACATGTATATTTATACACATATATATACATATATATACATATATACATATATATACATATATATACATATATATATGTATATGTATATATATATATATATATATATATATATATATATATATATATATGGTCCAAATTACATGTTGTATCCACGTGTATTCCTTTTTAGTATATTTAAATATGTATGATTCACACTGAGGAAGATCGAAGGATCGGTTGAAAATTATGTGCTTTTGAAGGAAACATTTTTGTTCTTTTTCAAAAGACTTTTTGTATTCCTACACGTCAACACACAGGAAATAAATACAGAAAAGATATAAACATTTATATATTTTTCGTATTGATTTTTTTTATTCATACATATTTAAATATATATATATATGTGTTCTTGATAAGTTTTTGTTTCGGTTTCAATTCAAGCTGATGAACCCAAATTATATAGACATATTTTTTTTTATTTTTGAAATCATAACATTATAAGAATCGAATTGACTCTATAATAATATATAAAAGCGTATTTT
Organism: Euprymna scolopes; assembly: GCF_053919585.1. NCBI lineage: Eukaryota > Metazoa > Mollusca > Cephalopoda > Sepiida > Sepiolidae > Euprymna > Euprymna scolopes. The sequence goes on along the minus strand of NC_136517.1, from coordinate 77,106,056 downwards.
CTGAACGGGCGTTTTAGAAACTTTGAAGTTTTAACACAAAAAGCTTTAGAAACTTTAAACAAAAACGTTTTAGAAACTTGTACGTTTTAACAAAAAAGCTTTAGAAACTTTAAACAATAAATTTTTAGAAACTTTGAAGTTAAAAAAAAAGCTTTAGAAACTTTAAACAAAAAAGTTTTAGAACTTGGAAGTTTTAAGAAAAAAAGCTTTACAAACTTTAAACAATAAAGTTTTTTAAACTTCGAAGTTTAAAAAAAAGGCTTTAGAAATTTAAAACTAAAATGTTTTAGAAACTTTGAAGTTTAAAAAAAAGCTTTAGAAACTTTAAACGAAAAAGTTTTAGAAACTTTTAAGTTTTAACAAAAAAAAGCTTCCTTTTTTACATGGGGTCACTACTTATCAAGGCCCGAACGCCACTCAGGGATAAGGGCTATTGCGTGTATAGTAATCAATGAGATAGTATTATAGTAATCATTAATATTGGGGTTTTTGATAGAGTATCTTACTTAAGGGGGCGGTTTGTCAGGAGTTTGTTTATATTGGACTTGAAGACGTCCAAGTTGTAGTCAGGTGGGAAACAGACAAACGGAAGAGAGTTCCACAGGCGTGCAGTTCTAAGAAAGAAGCTTTGCTCATGGAATCTACGTTTGGATTTAGGCACAGATAAAGAGTGAGGAAAATTATTGACAGTATTTTCAGCCCGAATGGTGTTTCTCGTGAAAGATTGGCGAGGAGGGACGAGGGATTGGAGCTCAGACGAGCACCTGCCATGGAAATAACGATAAAACAAAGACAGGCTCGCAACGTATCTTCTGTGGGAGAGAGCTTGCAGGAAAGAGAAAAGGGCATCCCCACTAAACCACGAAGTCTATTTTGTACTCTGTCAAGGCAGGATAGGCTGTTTTTAGCAGCTTCTGCCCAGATGTGGCAGCAGTACTCCATCCTTGGACGTACTTGGCTTTTATACAGATAGAGAATTGCATCAGTAGTGAGATATCTTCTGGAGCGGTAGAAGGATCCCACCATTTTCCCAGCGTCCCCAGCAACAGATTTGATGTACGTGTTCCATTTCAGATCAGGAGTTAAGGTCAACCCCAGAAGCTTGTCAAACCATGGAGCCTCCCCAAGACGAGAGCCATCCATTTCAATTGATGCCAGATGGAGATCAAAGCGTTGATGATGTCAAGATAGAAGCTTGGTTTTGGATGCATTAAAAGTGACCAGCCACCTCTTCCCCCATTGTACAACGCGCTCAAGATCAGAGGAGAGAGAATTAGAGAGAACTTTGTCATTTACGGCCTTTGATGTGTTCCCATAGATAGTCGTGTCATCAGCGTAGATGTCAACGAATGATTTAAGTATGTGTTTTTGGAGATCATTTATGTAGATTAGGAAGAGAGTTGAGCCCAGGATGGACCCCTGAGGGACTCCAGCATTAATACTGTGGGCCTCTGATTTCTGCCATTAACCACTCCTCTTATGAACCTATCAGAGAGAAATGATTTAATTATTGAGAAAACATTTCCAGTTATACTGTAGCTGGAAATCGAAGTACGCCCTTATGCCATACCTTGTCGAAGGCCTTTGATATGTCAAGAGCAATTGTCCTGGAAAGGAAACCTTTGTCAAGAGATTCACTAATCCTATGTGATATAACGGTTAGCACATCTGCTGTAGATCTTGCAGAGCGGAAACCATATTGCATGTCACTAAGAAGGTTGTTTCTGTTGAGGTGGTTGACTACTTCTTTATTTAATATGGATTCCAACAACTTACTCATGACACATAGGAGACTTATTGGTCTGTACTGAGAGGGAGATGACTTTTCATCTGAATTCTTAAATACAGGGCATACTGATGCTTTTCCAGGGTGTTGGAAAGCACTTTTCCTTAAGGAAACGCTTAAACAGTTTTGTAAGTATGGGGGCAAGTTCTGGTTGTAGCTTTTTCAGCACTATAACTAGAATGCCGTCAGGGCCAGTAGCTTTACTGGAATCAAGGTTCTTGATTAGCTTGGCGACCTCACGCACAGATATTTGTATGTTGCAGAGCGTGTTGTCTGTTATAGGAGGAAATACAGGGAGTTGATGGTCATTGTCGCATAGGGTAGAATTAGCTGCAAAGTTCTTGGCAAATAGTCTGGCCTTGTCTGATGCTGACGAGATGACCTCAGGTCCATTGATGATAATTGGGATAGAACGCACGCTTCTGTTCAAGATCCTATTTTCCAGAACTGGTGGGAACCAAGCCGTTGCTCAGCTACTTTGGATTCAACAGACTGAGTATATAGCTCTCTTGCATGTTTTATTACTCTTTTACAGTGGTTGCTGTCGTTCCTGAAAGTAGCTTTAGTCTCAGTACATCTATTACGTTGGTAGCTATGGAAAAAGTCATTTCTGTGCGCGATGACAGCAGCACATTCAGGGGAGAATCATGGCTGGCTGTTAGGTTTTTGTTGGAATTTTTTAGATGGTATGAATCGGTCTATGCCTATAATTAACCATTCGGTCAGGTCTGATACTATAGAGGACACATCCTTTTTAAACATGAAATGCAGAGGTAGGTCAGATATGAATGTACGGAAGCTATCCCAGTCAGCCATAGAGTATCGATATACAGTACGGTGGAGAGCTACGTCTGAAGACTTATTACATTTCATTTTTATCTTAACTGATACAATGGAGTGGTCAGAGGATCCCAGAAGAGATAGAACGGAACATGAACACAGCTCAGGGGAAGTTGTGAGGAAAAGGTCTAGAAGGCTTGCATATTGACCGGGTGTATCGGGCACACGGGTGGGCTCGTGAACAATCTGAGTGAGGTCATAGGCAATGGCAAAATTATGACAAAACCTCTCCTCGTCATTGGTTTTATTTGTATGGGTCAGCCATTCCACATTATGGACATTGAAGTCACCACAAATGTGAATGTTAGCCGAAGGATGAGCAGACAGGATGTGGTCAATTTTCTCAGATATGCTCTTAAAAATAGTAACCCTACGGTTGTGGGGGCGATAGAGGGCAAATATAAATGCAGTGGTATAAGCTAGTGCAACCTGGAAGCACATAATAGGTAAATTAGGGTCTCCTCTGGAGATATCCTACCACATAGAAAACCATATTTGATGTAGGCACATATTCCATGCCCATGGAGATTTTGGGGGTCAGATTTAGATGTTAAGTTAGAGTATCCTTTAATTATGAATTCGTCTAGATAAGTGATTGGCCCTATGCCAGTTTCACTTAAAAAGAATATGTCCGGTTTCGTCTCCTGTAATTGTGTTTAAACCTCTGGAAGGTTAGAACGTAGACCCCTAATGTTTGAGAAGGAGACCTGGTAGTAGGGGTATACGTTGGAAGATAGGGTTCTAGGTTTATTCGTGTTTCTTTTTTGGAGATTTGTCATGATTGTTGAGGTTTTGGGGTTTGTGGAGCAGGTCGGTAGACTTGGTTGGAGCAGGACAGAGAGGGGAAATAAGAGAGAAAAAGACCAGACATTTTTTTGTTTTTGTTTTTTTTGTTTTGTGGCACATGATAAGGAAAAGTCGTAACAATTATCCACTAGTATGGCATCGAGAGGCCCTACCAGAAACTACTGTATGGTCCAGAATCCATTCACCAAATGGCAATACAACAGCACTGATACTTTGAACCTGCTGATAGGACAGCCTCCTTAGTGGTTAATCCAAGGTTCGGGTCCCTGACTGTCAGGCGGGTAACGTCAGCCTAGACGAAACGTTTACCTCCAGCACCCTTACTAGAGACATGACCACAAGGATAGACATAGAAACAGAAATTTTCCGACATCTCAGGCTACTCTTTACAAAGTACTGCCGACCAGGAAAGCAGCTTTTTCTTCACCCTTTGTCAGAAAAATCACTCATTGGAAAGGAGGACTGAAGGACAAACAAGGAGAAGAAAGAGTTACTGGAGCTGCCGATAACACATCCACATGCATTATATACTCTTCATTGGGGGGGGGAATAAATAAATAAATAAAATTAAATTTTAAAAAGGTGAGAAGGACTTATTAATATCCATAGTTTTAGAAACTTTAAACAATAAAGTTTTAGAAACTTTGAAGTTTAAAAAACGCTTTAGAAATTTTAAACAAAAATGTTTTAAAATCTTGGAAGTTTTAACAAAAAAGCTTTAGAAACTTTAAACAAAAATGTTTTAGAAACTTGGAAGTTTTAACAAAAAAAAGCGTTAGTGACTTAAAACAAAAATGTTTTTTAAACTTTGAAGTTTAACAAAAATAGCTTTAGAAACTTTAAACAAAAAAAGTTTTAAACTTTGAAGTTTTAACAAAAAAAAAAGCTTTAAAAACTTTAAACAAAAATGTTTTAGAAACTTGGAAGTTTTAACAAAAAAAAAAGCGTTAGTGACGTAAAACTAAATAGTTTTAGAAACTTGTAAGTTTTAACAAAAAAAGCTTTAGAAACTTTAAACAAAAAAGTTTTTAAACTTTGAAGTTTTAACAAAAAAGCTATAATAATACCAAGGCGTCTCCATTTACGCTGAACATCCACAGAATGCCAACATACACCCATGAAAGAGTCCGCTGTGGAATTTTCACAGGTCCCGTTAATTATTATTATTATTATTATTATTATTATTATTATTATTATTATTATTATTATTATTATTCAGAATGTGACAGGGACATCTACATTCAATTTGACTGGACCCACAAAAATCGCCATTGCATCATCTGAAACGTTTGAACTGAAAATGCATTTGCCTATTCTTACCAAAAAAGTGAAGGTTGATGTTTTTTCGCCCATGAACACATCCGGTGTCATGTCCGTTTGTAGTCTCCGAGTTCGAGAGACAGGCAAGAATTTTGCATGTTTCCCTGTCGACTACGTCCAAGGGGAAGTATCCAACTCGAAGATTTACCGCGGAAATTCAAGGGCACACCTCAATATGGGAGATGTTGTTAATTCCGGTAAGTTCCCTCTTCAACAAAGTAAGAATTTCACCGTTATATTTTACACACACACACACACACACACACACACACACACACACACACACACACACGCGTGTGTGTGTAAATATATTGAACTTTGTTGGTATCCCTAGGAATTAAAATTGCATTTATTTTTATTATATATTTTCTTTATAAAGCATGTAAAGTTTCCTTAGACTATATATATATATATATATATATATATATATATATATATATATATATATATATATATATATGTTCACCATATCGGTAATATCTTGGTCCATAGCTGGCCAATAAACAAAACTTCTCATTAGGCTTTTCATTCTGTTTATTCCTGGATACCTCATGTGAACATCCCTGAGAATTCTTTTTTGAAGGGTTTGGGGGATGACAACCCTTTCAACGTATACCAGTATTTCGTCTCAACCAGAAAAACATGTCTGAACTGATAATTTCGGCTTCGTGGTTTGAATGACATTGTCATTTAGGGATTCTGACTTAATTCCCTGAAGTGTGACCGGCAGTTCGTGGATAATATTGTTTATCATGGGTTTTACATCACTATTAATACGTAGTGCCGCGATTACTGAATCTTCAAGAGGTTCCATTTTGTCAGGAATCAGTCTCGATAGACCGTGTGTATGGGCTGGTTGTTTTGAGGGGAGAAATTTTTTGTAAAATTATAGCTCAGCAGAATAGTTCCCTATCTTAATAGTCGGTTCGCAGTGAATCTTGGAAGTCCTTTTTTTGATCCAAAAATGGATATCAACGGCTTATTGTCGGTTTGTAGAAAAAATGTCTTCTGTACAAGAACCGGTGGAATTTTGAAATTGTAAATATAATTCCTAAGGCCTCTTTCTCGATCTGAGAATAATTCTTTTCCGCTGGCAAGAGAGTCCGTGATGCGAAAGCAATAGGCTGTTTCGAACCATCCGGCATTCGATGTAGCATGCACGCCCTGATGCCATGTTGACTAGCGTCGCTAGCTACTATTATGTCCAACTACGGGTTGAAATGTGCTAGGAATAGTTTTGAAGTCAGGATTCTTTTTATTTCTTGGAATGATGTCTGACAATCTTCTGTCCAATCCCAAGCCTTATCCTTTTTCAGCAATTCATTAAGTGGTGCGCGCAATTTGTGCATATTTAGGATGAACCCCTGATAATAATTTGCCAAACCTAAAAAACTCTGTAATTGAGTTATGTTTACTGGTGCCGGCATTTCTTTAATAGCGGTCGTCCTATCTGGGTCTGGGCATCTGCCATCTTTATCGATTATTTGACCCAGGTATTTAATTGTTTGTAAAAAGAACTCGCATTGATCTTAAATCCATAATCTTGAATTCGACTGAATACTTATCTGATATGTTTTTCATGTTCCTCCCTGCTTTTACTCGCTATGACAATGTCATCAAGATATGCGATTGCGGTGTCCAAGCCGGACAGCATAGTATCCATTACTTGCTGGAATATTGAGGGTGCCACCTTGATACTTTCGTATCTGTACAAACCCCGATGAGTGTTAATACAAAGGAGGTTAGCGCTTTTGTCGTTTACCGGAATCTGTAGGTAAGCGTCGCTTAGGTCGATCTTAGAAAAAAACTTGCCGCCATTTAATTTCGTGAACACTTCTGGACTAGATAATGGATAATGAAAATCTTCTAAGGATCCGTTGAGTCCGCTCGCGAAGTCGGCGCAAACGCGAATTTCCCCGGACCTTTTCTTTACGTAAACTACCGGAGCAGCCTACTCACTATATTCAATTTTAGCCCGTATACCGATGCTTTCTAATCTATCTGTCTAGTTTCTGATTTATTTTGTTCAGGAAAGCGAACGGGACATTACGTTTCTTTTTAAACACCGGTTGTGTGCCAGGTTTCAACTTAAAATCTGCGGTCATTTTTGTACATCTCCCCAGGCCAGGAGTAAATACGTTTGTGAATTCTTTTTTAAAACAAGTTATACGTTCTCCGTTTCTGCTGGACGGGTATCTATTTTCTTGCAGAATGTGGATATAGAAAGATCCAGGTTCTCACTATCTTTTAGCACATACAACCTTAGTTTTTTCTTGTTTCCCCCCGTAAAGTTACGTTTGTAATTAATTCACCTTCAAAATGAATTTTTGTATCATTAACGACCGTCACCGTTCTGTTAGTTTTTAACATAGTCGGCTTTTGTAATATTTTCCACGTTTTGAAATTTATTATTGAAAGATCCGATCCACTGTCTAATTGGAATTTAATAGCCTTGCCGAAAATGTTAACCGTTACATATTTGCGTAGATTTTTATCTACGACGTCCTTAGTTCTGGTTTGACGTACACAGCTTCTATTCTGAGTTTCCCTACAGTGCGAACTTTTATGACCGATCTTATTGCATAAATGGCATCTTTTTGTTAAAATGGGCAATCCTTTACCCAATGTATTCCACCACATCTAAAACAAGCGCTCGCTGCTTTTAGCTTTTCTGAGTTTCGGTGGTTAGTGTCTGTGTGTCATTTCGATGTTTTTTTCTTAGTTGCTTTTTTTATATTCGCGATGCCTGCTTCGATATTTCTTGCATCATTTTTTTTTAATAATTTCTACTTTTTGACAATCCTCAGTCAATTTTTGAAGTGTTAAGTTCGGTTCATTTTCTAATTTTGTATAGACTCTGCGCCTGATTTCCGCATCGTTTCCCGCGGTTAACCCTTGCGCCAACACAAGACATTTAAAGTGTCTGCTGTTAGTTCAGACAACTTAAAGTCATCACAGTGTTTGTTCACTACAGCTGCGTAGGTGGCAAAATCGTCATTGTCGTCTTTTACCACATTCAAGCATTTCCAACGCTTATGGAAAAGACGTTTTCGGCGAGAAAAGTTCTGTTAACAAATTTACCGTCTCATTGAATGATAAATCTTCTGTTTTCCGAGGCAAGATGTAATCTACGAATTTACCATGCTCAGCCGTTTCCAATTTTCGTAGTAGAAATCTGGTTTTCTTTTGATCATACCAGTTGCTGCAGTCAATATTAAAAAAATCTTCATAACGTCGACAATACGCTGCGAATGATTTTTCCTCTTCCTCGTATTTGAAATTGTCTATCGCGGTCCATATTGTATTGTGATAAAATGCTGAATTGCTTTCCGCATTCGCATTATTTTTAACAATTTTTGTAAGTAACTCCTCTGTTCGTAATTGACGTTCGGCTAACTGTTTTTCGGTTTGTATTTGGCATTCCGCTAACTGTTTTTGCAATTCCTTTTGTTGTTCCTCGAATTGTGACTGACGCTTTGCGGCATCGATATGCAACTTGGTCAAATGTTTCAACGCTACTTTCAATTCGTTTATTTTGCTCTGTCAGCATTAGCAGTTTCAAAACGTTCGCTGAATTTTACAAAACCGTTTTATTCTTTCTTATTCCTTCTTTCAGACAATAAAACGAACAGAAAAAATATATAAAAAAGTTCATTGTCTAAAGAAAAAAATCAAGTGTATATTTTTCTCCAGAGAAAAAAAATGACGCCCGTTTTTAGCAGCGAAACCACAAGTGACGAATTCATTTTTCCAAAAGTATAAAAATTTACCTTTCTAAGTCGAAATAAACCTTTTTCTTTTTGCAAAAGTACACCGCTATCTTTTAAAGTCGTGACGAACTTTTTTTCTTTTCAACTCTTTTTTTTTCTGTAATGATCTGCGTTTTTTTTTAGTTAACGTGAACCTTTATGTTGCAAGTGTTATGTTAGACACTTCCTTAGGCTTGATAACACTTGAGTCCGACGTCGTTAGTATTTTTAGAATACTATTTCTACGCGAGTATTTTTTTATTACTGGTTTCGATTTTAGTATGCTCCTTGAATCCCATGGCCTCAGTGTTTAGTTTTTTAGAACATCGTTTTTAAACGTGAGTACGTTCTCCGAATCTAATATCGCCAGTGTTAGGGTTTGCAATAAGCCACAAAGAAAACAGAACAACGGAATAGAGTTTAAAGAATGTATTACTGGAACAACAATGTAAAAAGGTTACAACTGAAAAGAGTAGTAATCGTCACCGAGCAGGGGAGGGTCGCTTTGGTGTTTAATCCACACCTGGGATCAAAAGATCTATGGTTTATATAATGGATAGAACAGTCCATTTGGAGGGTGATTCCCCCACAACACTAATGTATACCCATTAACCCTTATCCTCGAGTGGCCTCCGGGCCTTGATAAGTGGTGAGTCCTGTGTAAAAAAAGGAGGGGATTATAATCTCTGCTCAAGATAAAAAAATATTGAAAAATTGTTTAAAAACATTAATTCCTTCACCCTTAACTGCCACTTTTCTACAAGGAGGAGTTTCTGTTTTCGAAAGTCATTCTCTCTTTACGATTGACTAGCCTTAATTTTAACCTTTGCGACTTCCATTTTGGCGAAGAACGCAACGACAAAGACGTCACGTTTTTTTTTCACGTTCTTTTTCTCCTTCGAGGCAAGGGTTCGAGCCTGCCTGCCTGTTATCACTTTTTTTTTGCTCAACACACACCTCCAAACTCCCGGGCAACGTCGGGCATCCAGGCTTGTTATATATATATGGTTGGATCCATTTCTCGGCGTTGCTTGAAGAGATATGACAAGATTCTAACTAAAAGGTATTAAATATTCATTTTGAATTGCTAGGTTTTTTTTCTCATTAAATGTTGGTTTTGTGAATCATTTTTCTGAGACGTTCGTTTTTAAGACAACATTCATAGAAGACAGTATTTTTCCTCTATTTAAAATCCGTGCGAACTACACAAATACACATCGATTCAAACTTTACGACAACCATCAACACAATCGAACGCATACATTTTCTCTCTACACAAGGCGTCGACCGTTCGAGTTAATAAAATGAACAACAGGATGAAAAGTAAAACAAAAACCAGTCTTTTTTATGAATGAGTTGTTTTATCAACGAAAATATCAGAAAAAATAAGAACGAAAAAATAATTCAATCATTTAATTAAAAATATACATACAGTAGAACCCCGGGATACGGTGACCTTAGGATACGTTTTTTCAGGTTACGATGTGAAATATGATGTCTTTAACGGCCTCCGGTTACGATACCCCCTCGCCTTAAGGTGTTATTTATAATGTTATTTGATTATATACATGCGTGTTATATACTGAACTGTATTTTGTTACTAATTTTTAATGCCGTATCCCATGGTTCTACTGTAACATTATCCGGTTTTCTAAATTTTCGAATTAAATTTTCGAGGATTTCAATATTTTATTTCTCTTTTGAAGGAATGAGGTCTAAGCTGTATGATCCGACGGAAGACTGGGTTTCTCTACAGTTCACGATGAAGGTCTTCGATGACGCATCCCTTGTCGGAAAACAGTTCTGGATTGGAGCTTCTGTCACTATGGATATGAACTTTATATGGACGGGTCAATGCTTAGTAGAAATAGATGCTAAAGCGGACATTTCCACGGTAAGACATTTGCTCTCTCGCAAAATATACAGGATTTTTCAAAAGTAATTTATTATTTTTGTTAAATAAATTTAAAACTGCATTTTTTATGAGAACAAAACTTATACATCAGAAAAAGAATAAATACAGAATTTATTTGAGTGTCGTAATGCATCAACTTGATCACGCCATCTTGTTTTACGCCATCTTGTTGCACGCCATCTTGTTGCACGCCATCTTGTTTTACGTCATCTTATTTTACGCCATCTTGTTGCACGCCATCTTGTTGCACGCCATCTTATTTTACGCCATCTTGTTGCACGCCATCTTATTTTACGCCATCTTGTTTTACGTCATCTTGTTTTACGTCATCTTGTTGCACACCATCTTGTTGCACGCCATCTTATTTTACGCCATCTTGTTGCACGCCATCTTATTTTACGCCATCTTGTTTTACGTCATCTTGTTTTACGTCATCTTATTTTACGCCATCTTTTTTACAAAATTTAGTCTTTCTTCCATCTTGCTTTACACTATATTGTTTTACATCAATTCGTTTCACGCCATATTTTTATACGCCATCTAGATTTACTCTACTTAGTTTTACACAATCTTGTTTCACACAATTTTTATTTACATAATTTTTTTTTACGTCATCTGGTTCTACATCGTATTTTTTTAAAATTACATTTTTACCCCAAATAAGGCACATTTCAACTTCGATGTAGGGGGGGTATCAGGGACATAAGCTACAAGGGTACTCTAAGAGGAGTTGGGCAGCAAGATGTCGGTTCACGTTACACTTGAACTTCTGCATGTCAGTGCAGTTGGGGGAGCAGGAACCGGAGGGGAATTCCAAAGTCTAGCGGTTCTGGGGAATAAACTACTGGAGTAGAAGTCTCTCTTACATCTAGGGATCTCAACTGTGAAGGGGTGGGATTTTGTTGCTTGCCGGGTTTGTCGGGGGTATTTATGTCGAGGGGGTACAAGTGCTTGCAGTTTGTCGGAGCATTCACCGTTAAAATACTTGTAGAACAGGCAGAGGGATGCTACATTTCGTCGATGGGACAGAGGCTGAAGCTTAGATGACAGTTCATGACCTATTAGGTTGGCAACTCTCTTTTGAACCTTGTCAAGGAGTGAGAGACAAGTAGCAGATGCACCAGCCCAAATATGACAACGATATTCCATACATGGGCGAATGGTGGCCTTATAGAGGTACAGGATACTTTCGGGCGTTAGTAGCTTTCTAGCACGGTAGAGAGAGCCCACCTTCATCGCAGACGCCTTTGCAAGAAGAGGGACGTTCGTGGCCTTCGGTCCAAGATCAAAGTGTAGTATATGTTCCGGCAGATACTGTAAGCAAAGACCCTATGTGTGGACTACCCCACAGATAAGACCTTGGTCAATGTAGGGGCAACCCTTCATACCAACAGTTAATATCCAGCTCCCATTTCCCACCTCTCGGGAGCTGGTCCCCCTTTTCCCTCTCCCTCCCTCTCTCTTCACATTAAAAAACGGCCTTGTGCCTGATTTGCTCAGTGGGGAAGTAAATAAATACATACTGCAAGCAAAGACCATATGTGGGGCGACCCCACAGATAAGACCTTGGTCTATGTAGGGGCAACCCATACTTATTGTCAGTATCCAGCTCCCCTACTCCCCGGGGAGTTGGTCCCCATTTCCCCTTCACTCCTCACTTTAAAAATCGGCCTTGTGCCTAATTTTCTCCGTGAGGGATCAAATAAATATCACCTACCTTTTTCGCAGCGGTCCTGGCAATGCTCTCAATGTAATTTTTCCACCTCATGTTTACTGTAAACGTTAGACCGAGGAGTTTAAAAGATGTAGTTTTAGATAAAGAGTGTTTGGTCGTAGCTATTGATGGTAGAGGTTTCTTTTGGTTATTGAAGGAAACAAGTGTAGGCAGCATTGAATGTGTCCATCCATTTTTGTCCCCATTCCACTACAGATTGGCGGTTATCCTCTAGTGTTTCTGCCATTTCTTTAAATATGCGTTCATTTATTTTCCTGTCGTGTCTGTTATAGAGCGTGGTATCATCAGCATATATACCCATCTCACAGACAATTTTGCCAGGGAGGTAATTTATGAATATTAGGAATAATAGAGGTCAAAGGATAGACCCTTAAGGCACTACCACATTTATATCGTATTGTTTAGATGTACGACCATCGAGGACAACCTGGATTTTTCTTTTATCTAAGAAGAATTTAATTATGTTAAGTATTCTTCCAGTGATACGGTATGATCTGATTTTTCTGAGAAGACCTTCATGCCATACCCTGTCAAAAGCTTTGATATATCTAGAGCTACTGCTCTACCCTCCCCTACTTTGTCCAGTGAATGGTATATACGTTTATTTTACACAACTTTTATTTATGTCATCTTGTTTTACGTCATCTTGTTTTACGTCATTTTGTTTTACGTCATTTTGTTTTACACGATTTTATCGTCATCTTGTTTTATGTCAACTGTTTTACGTCATCTCGCTTACGTCATATTGTTTACGTCATCTTTTACACAATTTTTATTTATAACATCTTGTGTTAACTCATTTTTTACGCCTTTATAGTTTTTTTTACATATGCATCACCACTTATCAAGGCCAAGAGGTCACTCGAGGATAAGGGTTAAAGAGTGTACAGTAGAAATTGGACAATATAGTAATCGTTAGTAATGGAAATTTGGTAAATTTGTTAACTTATATGGAACGGCTCATCAAAAACTTGTTTACGTTAGACTTGAAGACAACCATATTGTAGTCAGCTGGAAAACGGGAAAACGGAAGACAATTCCATAGGCGTGCAGTTCTAAGAAAGAAGCTTTGTTCATGGAATCTACGTTTAGGTTTAGGCACAGATAAAGAGTGGGGGAAATTAGTGATAGTGTTTTCTGCTAGACGGGTGTTTCTTGTGAAAGTTTGGCGAGGGGGGAACCATAGATTGGAGCTCAGCCGAGCATTTGAAAATAACGATAAAGCAGAGACAAACTCGTAACATCTCTTCTGTGAGAAAGAGGTTGCAAAGAAGAGAAAAGGACATCCCCTACGAGGCTACGAATCTATTTTGAACTCTTTTTTTTTACGTGATCTTGTTTTATGTCATTTTGTTTTACGTTATCCATCCTTATATCATCTTGGTGTACACAATTTTTATTTACACTATTTTTTTTTCGAAATTTTTGTTTAAGTCATCTTGTTCAAGTTTTACTGCTATTTTGATGGGCGTGTAAAAATGAACTGTGAATCAATTAACGAAACAATACAAATTTAAATGTCTCCTGTCAGTTATATTACGACGAAAAG
>NC_136517.1:77002355-77087355 GCF_053919585.1 Euprymna scolopes | reverse complement strand
CACAATGAACTAGTTAATATTTAGTAGCATAGCTCTTCTGCAATCTTTTGTGAATTCCTTGAATTAGACCGCAGCAATACTCAGTGGAAAGGGCATCCAAGTTCTTAATTTGAAATTTTATCATTGCATAGCTGTTGCTTGATATAATGCCATACGTTTTCGATATTATATAATTAAATGTACACAAGTAAAAATACATTTGAAAAGGGGGGGGATAGTAGTAAAATAGACGCATCCAAACCCTATAAAATACCGCAGTTTTGTAAATAACAAATTCTTTTTTTTGGGGGGAGGGGTGCACAATGATAAATGTCACGGTTAATGAAGGCATTTTTAATAATATTAATACAGTGCAGGCAAAAAGAAAGTCCGCACTTGTAATTTTTCCAAAAACTGCAAATTAAAGCTAAATTTGATGTAACTTTTTAAACAACCTATACGTTATTTGATTCAGCTTTTATTCCTCTACGATTTTACCTGTTCATATTTGACTTTTAATTGAAATATTCTGTTCATGTCAATTTAAAAAATAACTTAAAATTGAGGAGGCAAAAAGAAAGTCCGCAGCAACAAATTCGCTTAAAACTAGCTTAAATTATCGGCCCCAAGTCAGTTTAAAATATCCACTAACAGGCAACAAAGCATCTCTAATCGTAATTGTTGTTGTTCCAGGTTATACAACGTAACATTTAGGCCATATGCCACGACTTTCTCTTAGTGATCGTCAGGAGCTCATTAATCTCCACCTTTCTGGTTTTATCCAATCGAGTAATCGGCTGCAGATTGAAATATAATGAGAAAACGGTACGGTAGACTGTGCAAAAGCACCAAAACACCGGCAGTGTTCGTGATGCCCCTAAATCTAGTTGTAATAGAGTTTCTTCTAACATGGAAGACAATGGTATCAAGATCCGCAGCCTAAGAAACAGATTTGAAACGGCTCCCCAAATCCAACAACAGTGCAATCTTGTTAAAAAGTGCTCTCTTTCTACTGTCAAGAACAGATTAAAGGAATTTAATTTGCGAGGATATGTTGCAAGACGCAAGCCAATGATTTCTGTAAAGAACAGAAAGCGCCGTATGGAGATGCAATGAAGATCATGACTCTTCATGCTGGTTAAAAGTGCTTTTTAGCGACGAAAGCAAGTTCAATGGTCTAGGCAGTGATGGTAGGCAGTACTTTCGTCAGAGGAAAGACGAAGAATTTAATCCTAGGTGCTCAGTTTCAACATGGGTTTATAATAGTGTATGCAACTCAACTGGTAAGTGAAAATCTAACGTCGGTCCACAAGTTCAAAATTTCTTTCGTTTCTTTTATTCCAGGCTAACATGACACCAGGTTATTGCGTCGACTATGCACAGGGTTCGGGAAGTGTCCTGGTTGGTGCTAGCACTGACCTTATTGTGAACTTAACATTCATACCTGGCTCATTCTTCCCGAACTTAAATATCGAATCCCTGGCTCCAGCGGACACCAATGGACCCGAATACACGTTCTGCAATATTCGTGCCGTCCACATTGGAAGAAATCTTCCGTGTGTAAAGACAGACGACATTAATAGAAATGCAAAATTCGTTTCGTCGTAAGTTTTTTTAATCGATTTGTCAGTGCATAGAAAATGTTGTGTTTCAGGTATGTCAATCCTTTTTTTTTTTTTTGCTAAAAGCAAAGTGTAGTATCTGTTCTGATATTATACTCTATCTTTTCTGTCTACATTTTCTGTTATTTTAGATCAGTCTTCTTTCAGAAATTAAGAGAACTCTTCCTGCGGCTAACAATTCTTTATGAGATTCTGTTGTGAACAAGTAAGTGGCTTCAGGCCGAAAAATAAAAAGACAAGAATAAATATTCCCTTATTCTTAAAGTAAACCCAGTATTGGACTAAAATAATGAAATCACTAACCTTTCTTTGAGAGAAAAAGAGAAAATTCACTTTAGTTAAAAAAGAACCCAAATGGCAGATTTTTTCAAATCTACCGCTAAAGCTTGTTTTTATCACACTTTGAGGTTGTTACCGTTTGTTTCTGCACGTTTGTTCTTCTTAAGGTTCCTGAATACAAGTTCTTTAATAATCCTTGTCCCCGTGTTCTGGCGTTATATTTTAAGGTCCTTAAATAAAGATTCCTTAAGAATCTTCCATCTCCAGTGTTGTGGGTTACATAAGTTCTTTAACAAATCCACGCCACCAATGTTGTGGATAATATACGTTCGAGTTCCTTAATTGTCCTCGTCGCCAGTTTTGTGAACCGGTAAAGGTCCGAAACAAAGACACAGCAAGGACTTTAGAGAAAACAAAATATATATAAAAAAAGCAAATGCAAAAAAAAAAAAAAACAGTGGTTATACGTCAGTCCGACTACCAAGTGCCCATAATTTGTGTATAACGCCGAGAGGTATATATTTCCGGCTTTTTTAGCAAATAAAAGAGTTCATTGTTATCTGTAAGGTGGGCGTCATAACATTGAATGGTTGCGATTGTCAATGTTTAATAAAAAATATTTTAATAACAAAAAAGAATGTATTAAGAAAAATAGAATCAAATTAACAAAAAAAGAATTATATATATATATATATATATATATATATATATATATATATATATTCACGGAACAGACCAGGAAGTTAGTCTATTAGAGACACAGAGTTATAAGCCGCCCAGGAGAGGAGGTTAGCTTTATCAGTCGGGAAGCGTTCGGCTGCGGAATTAGCTAAAATTTAATGATAAGAGAAAAACAGGTGTACTCTCCGAGAAACCGAAGAAGTCGCAATTATGAAAGTAAGTGTTATGTGTAGAATATAGTTTCGTCGTTATGAGTTCTTCGGAGGGAAGTGTCTTTATTTTCAAGACAGCATGTCTAAGAATTATTCGTCTAAGACTATTCAAGAAGGTATGTATCCCTTTTGTCTGATGTTGAACCAGACAAAGATGTTCGTCGCTTTGTAGAACATCTATTTTGTATGTTATTGTACACATAATTTTTTTGTTAAAGTTCGTTTTTATTTCAACTATGTATGTATTAATTTATTTATTTGTTTTTCTTTTACACTTGCCCACCCCTCACCCCTCCAAAGGAAACTACTGCTAAAATGTATCGTTAGAATTTATCGTTGTTAATTTGTGGCTTGTGATTCGCTTGCTATTTTCCTCAAAACAAACTCATTCTCCAAATTTGAACCAATGTTAGTTCAATCGTTCCTTTGCAAAAAATAAATAAATAAATAAATAAAAATAAATAAATAAATAAATAAAAATGTCGACGCTATTCTTTTTAGTATACCTTTCAAATATTCATACTAATCAAGTGCCGCCTAACGTCGAATATGTTAGCAAAAGGAGTAAACAGTTTCCATTCAAATCAAGTTGGGAATGACTCGAGGAAAACAGCCGAGTTACTCAAGAATTAGATACGTGAACCTTACTAATTGAATTCTGGTAAATAAAAAAAAAACATTGGTACCTGTACAGTTTAATCAAGACATCAAAAAAATAAAAATATCGTATAAAGGTTATATTATACGTATCAAATTTGAATTGAAGATCTCCGAAAAAATTTCACTTAAACTTTCTTTTTCGATATCTTCATTTTTTCATGTCTTCATTAAATTGTGCAAGTACCAAAACATTTTTTAGTTCGTTTTTATTTCAGTTATGCATTAATTTATTTACCTAATTGTTTTTCTTTTCACACTTGTCCACTCAACTCAAAAAGACTTAAGATTTATTATTGGAATTTATTGTTAATTTGTGGTTTGTGATTCGCTTACTATTTTCCTCCAAATAAACACATTCTCCAATTTTGTCTGTCCACGCGTTCTTTTGCAAAAAAAAAAAAAAAAAAAAAGATACGGACGACGATATTCTTTTGAATATACTTTTCAAATAGTCATGCTAATAAAGCGCCGCATAGCGTCGAATATGTTAGCAAAAGGAGTGGACAGTTTCCATTCAAATCAAGTCGGGAATGACTTGAGGAAAACGCCCGAGTTACTCAAATATTACATACGTAAACTTTTCCAACTGAATTCTTTCTTTATTCCAGTTAGTGAGAGGAGAAACTATCGCCATACTTTCCCCTAAACAGGTCAATTGAACTTATATTAAGTAGAATACTTATCATGTTTTAATGAAGAGTAGACAATGCATTGTGAATGCGTTGCCGGCAGCTTCCGTAACTCTCGCTTCTCTAATTTGTCTCTCAGTCCTTGTTTAGAATGAGTGATTTTTCTGACAAAGGGAGAAGAAAAAATTGTATTCTAGGTCGGCAGTATTTTTGCGTTAGCAGTCGCCTGAGATGTCGGAAATTTTCTGCTCCTATTTCTATCCTTATAGACTAATAAGAGTGCTGGGAGTAAACGTTTTACTAGGCTGACGTTACCCGCCTGATAGTCAGGGACCTGAACCTTGGATTAATCACTGAGGAGGTCGTCCTATCAGCAAGTGGAACGTACTGGGGCTGCTGTATTGACATTTGGTGAATGGATTCTGGACCATGCAGTAGTTTCTAGTTGAGCTTCTCGATTCCACACAAGTGGGTAATTGTTTCAGCTTTACCTTATCATGGTCAACAAAAAATATTTCTTCGCTTCTTTTTCTCCTTTTTTCCCCCCTCTGCTCTGTTTTAACCAATACTGTCGACTTGTTCCACGAATCCCAAAACTCCATCATGAAAAGTCCCCAGAAAGAATGCATGATTAAAACCCAGGACTCCAACTTCCAACGTCTCCTTATTCAACATCAGGAATCTCTGTTTCAACCTTCCAGAGGGTGAAACCCAATTACAGGAGACTAAACCAGACCTATTATTTCTAAGCGAAATAGGCATTGGATCGATTATCTCCCTAGATGAGTTCGTGATTAAAAGATATTCTAAGTTAATATCAAAATCTGACCCCAAGATCGCCATGGGCATGGAATATGTGCCTGCATTAGAGATGGCTTTCCATGTTGTAAGGACATCTCCAGAGAAGACCCTAAATTACCTTATATGTGCTTCCGAGTTTCACTTGCTCACAATGCTGCATTTATATTTGCCCTCTATCACGTCCAAACAATGAAGTTACAATCTTTAAGAGCATATCTGAGAAAATCGACCACATCCTGTCTGCTCATTCTTCGGGTAACATTCACGTATGTGAAGACTTCAATGTTCACAATGTGGAATGGCTAGTCCACTAAAACAAGACCGATGATGAGGGAATGTTCTGTCACGAATTTTCTATTGCTTATGACCTAACTCAACTTGCTCACGAACCAACCCGTGTGCCCGACACTGACGGTCAGTATGCAAGTCTCCTAGATATTTTTCTCACAACTTGCCCTGAGCTATGTTTATCCTCCGCTCGGTTTCCACTGAAATCTTCCGACCATTCGGTTGTCTCAATTAAGATAAAAACAAAATGTAATAAGCCCCCAAATGTAACTCTCCATCGTACAGTATATCGATACTCTATGACTGATTGAGATAACTCCGTATTTATATTAGATCTATCTTTGCGTTCCATGTTTAAAAAGAACGTGTCCTCTATAGTATCAGATCTGATGGAATGGTTAATTGTAGGTAAATACCGCTTCATACTTTTCAAAAAAACTCCAGCAAAGACTTAACAGCCATCCGTAATTCTCTCCAGAATATGCTGCTGCCATTGCGCACAGAAATCACTATTTCCATTGCTGAGACTAAATCCACGTTCAGAACTGCCAGCAACCACTGTAAAAGTAATAAAGGACGCGAGAGAGTTATATATTCAGTCCGTCAAGTCCAAAATAGCTGAGCAGCAGCTTGGTTCCCACCAGTTTTGTCAAATAACAAACATGGTCCTATATAGAAGCGTGTGCTCTATCCCAACCATCATTAATAGACCTGCGGTAATCTTGTCAGCATCGGACAAAGTTAAATTCTTTTGCCAAGAACTTTGCAGCTAATTCTACCCTATGCGATCAGGCCCCCCCGTACTTCCACCTGTATCAGAAAACACGCTATGCCTCATACAAATATTTGTGTGTGATATTGCCAAGTTAATCAAAAACCTCGATTCCAATAAAGCAACTGGCCCTGACGCCATTCAAATTATAGTGCTGAAAAAACTTCAATCAGAACTATCTCCCATGATTACAAACTGTTTAAGCGTTGTCTTAAGGATATTTGCTTCCCAACACCCTGGAAAACCGCATCAGTATGTCTCGTATTTAAAAATTCAGGTGATCGGTCATATCTCTCTCAGCATATTTCAATAAGTCTCTTGTGCGTCATGAGTAAGTTGCTGGAATCTGTGTTAAATAGAAAAGTAGTCAACCATCTCAGCAAAAATAACCTCCTTAGTGACATGCTATGTGGTTTCCTTTCTGCTAGATCTATAGCAGAGGTGCTTACAGTTATATCTCATAGGATTAGCTAATCTCTTCATTTCTAGGGCAATTGCTTTTGACATATTTGATAGGGTATAGAATAAAGGTGTACTCCACAAGATCTCCAGCTACGGTACAGCTGGAAATGTATTTTCGATTATTAAATCATTTCTTTCTGATAGGTTCATAAGAGTAGTGGTTGATGGACAGAAAGAAGAAGCTCACAGTATTAATGCCGGAGTACTTAGGTGTCTATCTTGGGCCCAACTCTCTTCCTGATCTACATAAATGATCTCCCAAATCAGATCCTAAGATCATTTGTAGACATTTATGCTGATGACACTACCATCTATGCCAACACTTCAAATGCTGTAAACAAGTTATCTCTGATTCTCTCTCCTCTGATCTTGAGTACGCGGTGCAATGGGGAAAGAGGTGACTGGTTAATTTTAATGCATCTAATATCAAGTTTCTATCTTTACATCATCAATGCTCTGATCATCGTCTGACATCAATTGAAATGAATGGCTCTCGTCTTGAGGAGACTCCATGTTTTGACAAGCTTCTGGGTCTGACCTTTACTCCTGCTGCTGAAAAAATGGTGGGATCATTCTACCGCTCCAGTAGATATCTCATTATTGATGCAATTTTCTACCTGTATAAGAGCCAAGTACGTCCAAGGATGTAGTACTGTTGCTACATCTGTTGCCAAATTTTGCTAACATCGATGAAAGAAAATTTCTTTAAATGTTGCCTTCCAACCCAACTATGCTCCCATTGATACAAAACAGAAGACATATAACACAAAATATCAAAGCAAGGCTGAAAAAATATATCAGCTTAGATGTGTCTTGTGTAGTTTTTGATTTTTAGTTTGACACACACACATACACACACACAAACACTCAAAGTTTCTTATTGTTATCTGATCATAATTCTCGTTTGTTTTCCAGATCTCATGACAAAAGATATGACCAACTTTTCGTCAACATGACCGACATGTGCGTGACCCGCGAATTCGATTCTGATGTAGACAACAGAATATCATTGCTTATTACAGTAAAGATGGAGGACCACCCAGCTTTAACGAACAACTCTAAGGACTGGGTTACTGTCGGGCTTTATTTCGACAACACCCAGATATTCGTCATCCAAAGGGCACTCTGGACACTCAAAGGACAAATTGCGGATGTTGTCCCGGTAAGGAACCATTTTAGTAAACCTTTAACAACTTCGGCAGTGCAATGACAAAAGAAAGTAATGTATGTTTAGTTCGGCCAGCTTTACGCAAAAGGTGGACATGAAGAACATTGCCCCCGTCTATTTTTTTTATTTTCATCTTTTATTTTAATTTTCCATCGGATTGTAATCAAATGGATACTAGTCTATCAGATTATCAAAAATAAATAAAGAAAAAAATTTAAATATTTGTAGGGGTGCTCAGTTTCTAGTAAATCGATCACCTATTTTAGCACCCCTAGAAGTTTTTAGGCTAAATTTCGCAAATTTAGCCTTTTTTAAGCATTTTAGCCTTATTCTGCGATTATTTTAAAAAAAAGTGAAATCTTAAAAAAGGCTAAACTACTTTAAAAAAGCTAAATTCGCGAAATTTGGCCTAAAAATGTTTTACTAGACCGTTTCATTAGAAACTGCGCAAAATATATTGACATTTTTTTTATTTTTCTAATAGACTAGTATCTATTATATAATAATTCGCTGAAAAAAATGTTTTAAAGACGAAAAAAATAAAGATGGTGGGCAAGCAGGTCCGCCCAGAAAAGAAATTGTGTCTCTTTAGTCTCTTTATCTCGCCTTTCATTTCGTCAATGATAAATAGATCAAGAAAGGTACATCCGTTTCCATTTGTCTCTTGACTAACACTGATTACAAAGGCCACAAATGAGCAGAAACGGGAAAACGTGAGCATGCGTACTGTGTTCCAAACGCCCACGGTGTCCCTATGAAAGTGCTGCTTCGGTCGCCTGTGTGTCACTATGCTAGTTTAGGTCATGCCTTCGTGTGGCAACTGAGCCATGTGTCAAGAGATTACGTGCAGATGAGTAGATGCGGTGAATGAGATAGCTGATTTAGAGAAGAGTATGTAATCATCTAACGTGGTTAGCTTAAAATGAAAAAAAAGGGGTAACCTGGTTCCTTGTAAAACATCTATACAAACCCTTAGTCAGTATGATATTTTCATCTGGATAGAGAATGGTGTAATAGAGAGAACTAGGGAGTTTGTAAATTAAGAACGCAGTTACCAGTTCAGGGTCAATGTTAACGAGCGCATATAACAAGGACTGTTAGATTCAAATAAACAGGACACTTTCTTCGTCTTTGAGGAAAATGATATGCATTTATTTGAAGTATGTCGTAGTTTGCTTGAAGCATTGTTTATCGGATAAAAGTGCGTGTTCTATGGCTTGTCAATGCAGGAAATATCCAGTCGTTTAAAACAGATAAACAAATAAATAATGAAAAATAATTCAAAGGGATTATTAATTTTCAATAATTATTTATTTATATGACTGTAAGTGGTATATCTCCTCAAATATTTTCGGGTGCATCCTCCATTTTCAAGAGGTAAGAAATGTAGTTCACTTCTCTATGCTTTTATTTTCTGTTTGATTTTAATTGGCTGTAAATTTAGAATGAACGGGTACTTTAAATCAAACAAAAAACAACAGCATTTTATATATATATATATATAACTATATATATAACTATATATATAACTATATATATATATATATATATATATATATATATATATATAATGCTGTTGTTTCCGTTTGATTTTAATTGGCTGTAAATTTAGAATGAACGGGTACTTTAAATCAAACAAAAAACAACAGCATTTTATATATATATATATATAACTATATATATAACTATATATATAACTATATATATATATATATATATATATATATATATATATATAATGCTGTTGTTTCCGTTTGATTTTAATTGGCTGTAAAATTAGAATGAACGGGCACTTTAAATCAAACAAAAAACAACAGCATTGTATATATATATATATATATATATATATATATATATATATATATATATATATATATATGCATTGTATATATATATATATATATATATATATATATATATATATATATATATATATATATATAATGCTGTTGTTTTTTGTTTGATTTAAAATGCCGGTTCATTCTAATTTTTTTTACATTTTGCATATACACATGCATATATATATATATATATATATATATATATATATATATATATATATGTATATATGTGCATACATTCATATAAGTATATTATAAATTATTTAGTCTATTGCATATTTCAATATAATTTTAAATTTAAATATGATAGCAAGCACCAATAATTACTTTTTAAATTAAAATTTTAAATTATAATATTGAATTTTAAATTAAATTTTCCTTTTTTATTTTTAACTTTTTAATTTTTACATTAATAATTAATCCTGACATATTTTATATACAATTTACAATCTATGAATTTAAAATTTATAGATTAATTCTGTTTTTATATATAGCTCCTATTCTATTTAGTTACATCCTATATATATATATATATATATATATATATATATATATATAGGGTACCCCCCCCCAAAAAAAAAAACGGCCCCAACTCTAATTAGGCCCTGTTTCTTAGTGTTTTGTCCGAATGAAATAAAACTTTGGTCATAATAGTTTATTATATTCAAAATATCACATCAAAACACTAGGGTCTTTGGCCTTTTTTCCTCCGTTCTACAGCATATGTTCTAGATGGCCTCCATTTAGCTTGTGTTTTTTGGGGTAACCCTATATATATAGGGGTATATATATAATTTCTCTATTATTATGATAATAGTATTTTGTTAAGCTGTCATAATCATCCATAAACATTACTTCTGTTTTTTGTATATAGTTCCTCTTCTATTTATTATGATCCTATATTATATATATAATTTCTCTATTATTATGATTATAGCATTCTGTTTTAGTTGCATGATTATCAATCAACATTACTGTGATTAATAATTAATATTGTTATATTTAATATCTAATATTAACATTCTTATTATCCTGTTTATTATGTTGATTATAGATTATTATAAATATTCTTACTTTCTTACGTGATTTGAATTTGTTTTATATATATATATATATATATATATATATATATATATATTGTGTACAGAAAGTTGTTAGTTAAGACAGATCATTGGTACCGTCGGTTTCAAGCCCGATAATAAGGCCCATTTAAGGTATCCTTATCAAGCTCTCTTCAGCCAATATTCGTCTCTTGATTCGAGAGCTTGATAAGGATACCTTAAACGGGCCTTATTATCGGGCTTGAAACCGACGGTACCAATGATCTGTCTCAACTAACAACTTTCTGTACACAAAATATAAATACGCTCTTACAATTTGGATTTTCCTTTTAATTGAGCACTCTGCTGGAATTCTTTTTCCAAAAAAAACTAATCATATATATATATATAGTAATTTATAAAATATATATGGCGACTAAGCTACACTGAATATTCTGCGTTTCATCCACTGTAGGATTCGTCAGGCTTATGCGCGAATTTTGTGGTTGCTTCTTGTTTTTATATATGTTGAGGGTTTCTAGTTAGCCAATCAGCTTTCTAGTATCCACCGCGCCCCCTCCTATTAGCCAATATATATATATATATATATATATATATATATATATATATATATATATATATATGATGAATTAAAGTATCATAAAAATATCGATTTTCTTTATCTTCAAATTACTTTAGCCTTTTGTTTATTTTATTTATTTTTCCTTTAATTTTTATTTGTATTTTATTTTATTTTTTATTTAAATAATTAAACTATTTTATGCTTTTATTACTAGATTATAATCTTTTAGTCGAGCTGTCTCAATTCTCTTATAGTCCACCCCGTGAACGGTCCAGAGTATCTTACTACTGACAATCCCCATGTATTTATACGTTTTATTAGGTTTCTGCTATATAATTTAGTTTTCAAGAGTTTTTTTGTTGTTCTAAGATATTCCTTTCCTATTCTCTCTTTCATTTCTGTTTCTTTGATGATGTCTGCATCCAGAACTCTCAAGTATTTATAGGCGTCTTGTTCCCCTAGGGCCCTCATCTCCGTTTAACTGGGTAGTTCCATGCCTTCTGTCATCTCTAGTTCTCCCTTTCTCATAACTACTAGTGTGCACTTTTCCCTTCCAAACTCCATTTGGATATCCTGTCTGAAGATCCTGATGGGATTTATTAGTGTCTTTAGTTCTTTTTTGGTTCTTGCCAAAAGTTTCAGATAGTCCACGTACATTAGGTGGTTCATTTTTTCCTCTGTATTAGAGAACATGTATCCGACTTGGCACTTTCTCAGTATATTATTTAGGGGCATCATTGCTATGACGAACAGTAATGGTGATAGTGAATTTCCTTGGAAGATGCATCTTTGCATGTTAATTTCTGTTATGTGTTATCCATCAGCTGTTAATTCCAGCCTCCATGTTCTCATTGAATTTTCAATCACGTTGATGATTCTACTTGGTATTTTATACATTTTTAAGCATTTTATTATCCATGCTTGAGTAATCGTGTCGTACGCCATTTTGTGGTCGATCCATGCCATGGCTAAATTCTTTTTTCTTTTTACCTCTTTTAGGATCTTTTGGTCTATATATAGCAAATCATGTGTTCATCTTTTTCTTTTCTGGCATCGTTTCTGTTCCTCGGGAAGAAGTCCACGATTATTCAGGGAGTGGTAGATTTGTTCGCTCAGTTGTGCTGTCAATATTTTCCACACAGTGGGTAAGCACGTGATAGGCCTATAGTTGCTGGGGGCGGTTTCTTTTTCTGTGTCCTTCGGTATCAACATAGTTCTGCTTTTTGTCCTCGAGGCTGGTACGTTTGTTTCCTGTATACATCTTTTTATGTTTTGAGCTAGTATTTCGTGTAGAGTTGTAAATTTTTTTAACCAGTATGCATGTATCTCGTCGTATCCTAGTACTCCCCAGTTTGCGATTTTTCCTATGGTTTTCTTTACGGTTTCCTTGCTGATTTGTTGTAATTCTTCTTTCATGTCTTTCAACCAATCGGCATTTCTGTTGTGGTCCTGTCGTTCTTCCCATATCTTACTCATATCTTCCCATTTCTTCCCATATCTTACTCATATCTTCCCATTTCTTCCCATATCTTACTCTAATACAGTTGCGTTTCTGTTCGGTTTGATTGTTCTGTGTTTGTTTTTCCTTCGTTCACGTTTTGGTAGAATTAGCTTTCATTGTTTTCAAATGTCCTGTTTTGCTTGTACTCTTTAGATTTGTATTTATATCGTTTTAATCTTCTTTCTTTTGCTGCTATTTTTTGGTTCAGATCTTCGTGTTTCTTGTTTAGCCTCTCCCTGACAGTCACATTTCCCATTTTCAATTTTCTCCACGTCACTTTCTTTCCTGCTTATCGTTTTGCCTTCTTTTTTATGTTTGTAACCTTATTTCCCATCCAAGTTTTGTCATATTTTGTGTCTGGCTCTTGTTATTGCCGATTTTATGCTTATAGGTGAATAACAACAAATAAGAATATCAACACCTATCCATTTTTCCGCAAGATTTTGGCAGTTCCCAAACGAGGCAGTCTTTTGAAGTACTCCAGCATTACAATGGATCCCAATTTTCTCGCTCCACTTGTCAAATCCGTATGTCACATTCCGTAGAGCTCCCATCACAATAGTTAAAATTCTACCTTTCCAACTTCCACAATCTTTTTATCTCTTTTTTCAACTCTTGGTAATTTATTTCTTTTCTTTTTTCTCTACATAGCACTTACTGCAACGATTATTGCCTTGTATTCCTTTTTTCCAACAAGACTAAATCTGGTCTCATTGCTTCAATCACATGATCACATAATCACAGTGAATATTCATATCCCACAATAATTTCACATTATCACTCCCCACCATCTCTTCTGGAACATGTTCATACTATTTTCATTGCATTCTGTCATAGACCCGTTCTAGGGGCCACAAATGAAAGAAACCACAAGTAGTGTAAAGTGTATAAAATATAATATGTATTTATCATAAAGAATACAGAAGCCACTAAAGTGGTATGAGAGGAACGTGTTTGTAGCATGCGGTTAGACATGGTATGAATGTCTCTAAAACCAGTGGTATTCATAGGACTGGTTGATTCCACTTAGTTCTCAAATAGGGGTTATTGGTATCCCACAACACATTCCAACCCCCTTTTTTGGCAATAGACCTTATCACAATAATTGTTATGCCGTCTCTTGTACCCCTTTCATATTATCTTCTCACAACTACTAACGAGAGGTTGTAATTTCTCTACTTTCTGTCCACATAGTCAACATAGGAAACTTTCAGCCGTTTTATCAATGTGATACTTCGCACAAGTTTTTCTGGGCGCTTGTTCCTGTGCCGCACATATAAGGGCTGCTGTCCCAACCTTCAAGTCAAATTTTGAAACCATCACCAAGTGTTTTCGTTATCCACTGCCTCTAGTAGACCTTATCTAAATAGACCATGCATTATCTAAATAGATCATGTATTATCTTAATAGACCATGTATTATCTTAATAGACCATGTATTATCTTAATAGACCATGTATTATCTAAATAGATCATGTATTATCTTAATAGACCATGTATTATCTAAATAGACCATGTATTATCTTAATAGACCATGTATTATCTTAATAGACCATGTATTATCTAAATAGGCAATGTATTATCTTAATAGACCATGTATTAATCTTAATAGATCATGTATTTTCTAAATAGACCATGTATTATCTAAATAGACCATGTATTATCTTAATAGACCATGTATTATCTTAATAGACCATGTATTATCTAAATAGACCATGTATTATCTTAATAGACCATTATTATCTTAATCGACCATGTATTATCTTAATAGACCATGTATTATCTTAATAGACCATGTATTATCTAAATAGACCATGTATTATCTTAATAGATCATGTATTTTCTAAATAGAC
Organism: Euprymna scolopes; assembly: GCF_053919585.1. NCBI lineage: Eukaryota > Metazoa > Mollusca > Cephalopoda > Sepiida > Sepiolidae > Euprymna > Euprymna scolopes. Next base: position 77,072,985 of record NC_136517.1, on the reverse strand, counting down.
CATGTATTATCTTAATAGGTCATGTATTATCTAAATAGATCATGTATTATCTAAATATGCCATGTATTATCTAAATAGGCAATGTATTATCTTAATAGACCATGTATTATCTTAATAGTTCATTGTGTTTGTTTTATTGATATAGGGTGGAACAGAACGTGTTGACGTGATAGATTTATCTAATATGAGTTCCCAACCGGCTGGTTATGCTACAGGATTCAACATCAGCGTTAAGATACCTCCCCTTTCGTCCATATCAGTGATGGTCAATATTTCTACAACGTCTGCGTCACTTGAAATTTGCACGCTGCGAGTCATCGCTGTTGGCAGCGGCTTGGGTTGCATCGATCAGGCACACAATTTTGTTGAAGTCCCTGATTCCAACATGCTGAAAAAAGCCGGAATTAATTTTGGCCCCGTAACAAATGTCGGTGAGTATACAAATACAGTTATATAATCTAATCATCAAGTAATTTTGCATACTAATCTTTGCACCAGCCAATTATCATAACAGTTAGAAGTGCTGACTGCGAATTACTTAGGACCTCTATCCAGTCATGGTTGACGGAACAAAAGTATACTATCCACGTGAAGTAAATAATGGGTCCTGCTCCAAATTCCAGAGTTCGACAAGATACACCTGAAGAAGAGTGGAAGTTACATCGACCGAAACGTTGTAAAAATCAAATCCAAGTTGTGAACAGTAGTCTGCTGAATCCAAATAATACGTACTTATCATTTATCGTAATTTTTGGATACGTTACTAATTTTGACATGACAAAGTAAATAATATTGTTTTTAGTTGCAATTCATTTTTCGTTTTTGTTATTATTCTGAAGAAGTAGCACAAAATGTAAACAATTAATGACCACAAAATAGAAACGATATTCTTTTTTAATTCAATCACAGTTCTGTTGTAACATCAGGCAATCATGAGAAATCGCGAGAAAAAAAAAAACAATGCCATCTGGTTCACAGATAAAGACATTCTATATTACAGACCAGAACCAATCCTTACACCATATATTACAGTTTTTTGTTTGTTTATTCTTCAACAGAAGACAGTCGAGGTTCAAAACTGACTTGAGGTAGTTTAGCTGCTATTCTAGCCGCCCTAAAGAGCTGTAATACAGCGAAACAGTCTGTTGATGTTATATATATATATATATATATATATATATATAACTACTTCATTTAATCACATAAAATTAATATACGAAAGTATAGATTTATGCGTAGACTTTAAGTATTTACTTCAAAGTGCTCACCACTAACCTAGTTCTAAAACAGATCCTTTGTTCGATAAAATGCATGCCCATTTGGCTGATTGGAAGGGGCGCGGTGGATACTAGAAAGCTGATTGGCTAACTAAAATCCTCAACAGAAGAGGACCATATAAAAACGAGAAACAACCACAGAATTCGCGCATAAGCCTGACGAATCCTAGAGTGGATGAAACGCCGAATATTCAGTGTAGCTTAATCGCCATATATATTTTATAAATTACTCTCTCTCTCTCTCTCTCTCTCTATATATATATATATATATATATATATATATATATATATATATATATATATTATTTATACAAACATTGATGGCTACATATGTGCATACATGTTTCTGTAATCACCCGCGTTGGGGGATTACGTCTTCAGGCCAAGAATTATCGTCGAGAACTGATATTTCAAACAAAAATATTTTCTTATTTCGTTTAGAAAGTTAGAATGTAACATAGGTGTGGGTTATTTGTTTCAAATATCAGTTCTCGACGATAATTCTTGGCCTGAAGACGTAATCCCCCAACGCGCGTGATTACAGAAACATGTGTGCATATATGTAGCCATCAATGCTTGTATAAATGAATTTAATATACCTGCTCTGTTCACTCATTGAGCACTCTTTGGTAGACACATGTTGGTTTATTGGATGTACTTCTAGGAAACTAAACTCTACTCTCTCTCTCTCTCTCTCTCTATATATATATATATATATATATATATATATATATATATAAACTGAAAAATACGAGCATGGACAGTAATATGGTTAAGATTAAACTTAGAAAAGTAAAAGGACCAGTTGTTAAAACTAGATAAAAAGACAAGATATTCTAGTAAAAATAAAATATTGCAGCATTAAGGTTTTTTAAAATTCAATTAAAGATTATGTATAAATTCTTAATGCTGCAATATTTTAAGTCATAAATTTCTTATATTTTTTACTGGAATATCTTGTCTTTTGTTTTCTAGTTTCAACAACTAGTCGTTTTTGTCAGAATGAGCGGTGAAGCTTTAAAGCAGTTCTAAATGAGCAAAGCTAACACAACCATATATTCAAACACTACTGTGTTTGAATACGATCAAACAGTTAATAAGACATGTTAAAAACACTTTGAAAAAGAGTTAAAAGCATATTTAATCTGAAAAGGAAACACTTGATAAGTGGATAGTCCTTAATTCGCGGAGTTTCGAAGAAATACTTTCCTTCTCATCTGAGGGTAGGAATTAGCAAAATGCAGGATCGGATTTTGCATGCAAAAGTATTTGATGAAACAACAAGTAAGTCAAAGATCTTACTTGATAAAAAAAAAGTGAAGCAGAGGGAATATGGTAAAGAAAAAGGTGATTACACGTGAATGGATAGTCTGGTGGAAGATAAATAATCCAGTGACGGTAAAATCCAAATATATAACTTCAAGAAAGTTAATTGAATTTCCATTTGCACAAGTAAAATCCAAGGAAATCCCGTAATTGGAAGATGGTCCAAAATAATCCAAAGGCAGAAATCCATGGAATAATTCACAAAAATGTGTACAAGGGAAAAAGGGGGGAAAAATTCCAATAATATTAATAAAAGAAAAATAAGATATGCTTTTAATTCTACTGCCGAGACATAAAAATTATTATTATAAGCTCTATCTCCTATTTGGTTTTATCGAGCTTTTACATCTGGCTGAGATAACTTTATAAATATTAATTCTTTAATATTTATATTATACTTTAATTTTACCATCTTGGATCATTTTGGTAAATTTAATTGTAATTTTTATTATATATATATATATATATATATATACACTTGTGCCCGATATTATTCATACCCCCCTTGAAAATTGAGTTTATTAGGTGTAACTTTTGTAAGAATTTATTGTTTACGTCCATATTGATACATATTCTTAATAAACCTCTTCTGATCATTTTCGTCATTTTAAAATCTCGGGATACTTGTAATAAAAGAAATATACAGCTATTTATAAAATCTGCAATGTTCAAAAATAATCATACCCCCTTATTTTTTCAGTATTAATCGAGTTTCTGACTGTTTGTTTCCTGTTTGATTCTTATTTTGAATGCTTTTATACAACCTTTGATTAATTTCATTTCGTTTTTTGCATTTTTCAGAAATTAAAATGATATCAACTGAAAACCAATAAAAGAATAAAAATTATTAGAATGGGGAAGAAAAAGAGCTTAGTAATGATCTTAGGACTAAAATTGTGAATTCACATAAGGATGGTTTAGGTTACAAGTCAATTTCCAAGAAATTTGAGGTCCCTACAGCAACAGTACAGAGCATCATCAAAAAATTCCAGAGCCACCACACAACAAACAACTTGATTGGTAGAGGAAGGAAAAGGAAACTGTCTGCTAGAGCCACCAGGAATATTGTAAGAAGTGTTAATTCAAATTCAACCACCACTAATAAGGACATTTTAGAAAATCTGGAGTCTTCTGGCATAAAAATATCAAGGCAAACATTGCAAAGGACTCTGCATGAAAATGGTCTGAAAGGAAGAAGACCAAGAAGGACTCCATTGCACACCGGAAAACACCTTGCAGCACGTCTAAAGTTTGCTAGGACCCATGTGAATTCTCCAGAGTCCGTTTTCTCAAGTATTTTGTGGACTGACGAAACAAAAATTGAATTGTTTGGCCATATGGATGCGTCTTACGTTTGGAGGAAGAAAGGAGAAGCTTACAACCCAAAGAACACCATACCCACGGTGAAACATGGTGGTGGTAGCCTAATGTTTTGGGGCTCCTTTTCGGCTAGTGGTCCAGGTAGTTTGGTCAAGATAGATGGAACCATGAAGAAGGAGCAATATTTGGAGATACTCCAGAAAAACATTAGACAGGATGCGGAGAAGCTCCATTTAGGACCAAACTGGGTCCTTCAACAGGATAATGATCCAAAACATACTGCCAAAATAGTCAAGAAATGGTTTGAGGATAATCAAATTAATGTTTTGGAATGGCCTAGCCAGAGTCCCGACCTGAACCCTATCGAAAACCTCTGGCACATATTGAAAACTGAGGTTAAAAAGCGGAAACCTAGAAATTTGAGGGATTTGGAGAACTACTGCATTGAAGAATGGTCAAAAATCAGTGTTGATGCTTGTAAAAACCTTGTTGATAAATATCCCAAACGGTTACAGGCAGTTATTAAGAATAAATGGCATGCTATTGACTATTAGTAAGAGAGGTATGAATAATTTTGAACTAGTGCCATTATTGTTTTTCTTTGTATAATGTTTCAAACTTGCATAATTTATTTATTTGTTGAGTTTAAATTAAATGCTTATGCTTGATTTATTGTTTGAAATCCCTTTAATATTGTCTACCTTCTGGTTTGAGCAATATTCTTATAGAAATCTCAAAGATCCGAGGGGTATGAATAATATCGGGCACAAGTGTATATATATATATATATATATATATATATATATATATATATATATATATAACATAAAGTTGAACGTCTGCGCGTGTGTCTGGTCACGAATAGGCTCCTATATGGTTGACTATTATAGAAAACTGATCACATATAATGATAGAAGATGTATCGAGACACAGGAATGGATATGTTTGATCTGAAATAATGATGATTCATGAAAATTGTGGGGTCTGCGTACGCGCCTGGTCCACAAAGTATGGAAATAAAAAATTAAAAAAAAAACGTTTACAAGTTTTTTTTATATAGATGTACATAATAATACTTTGATAAGTATGTTTTAACTTAAATAGGGATGGTATAATAAAATTGTGGTTTCTGCGTTCGCGCCTGGCCTCCATAGAATGGAAATATGCACAAACTTTAATAAAGACTTTTCATATCTAAACCCCTTTTCATTTCTAAACCCTATAATTTATTATACCATACCTGTTCACACTGAAACACCTGTCACAATATTCTGTGGATCTATATTAAACAACCTTGTTAAACTTTGTGACATATTTTCATTCTATGGAGGTCAGGCGCGAACAAATACCCCACAATGTTATTCTACCATATTTCTTCAAACTGAAACATAATTATCAAAGTATACTTACGCAGATAGATATGAAAAGTCTTTACTAAAGTTTGTTCCTATTTCCATTCAATGGCGGCCAAGCGCGAACGTAGAACACACAATTTTATTATACCATCCCTATTTAAGTTAAAAAATACTTATTAAAGCATTATTATGTACATCCATATCAAAAACAATTGTAAAAAATTTTTTTTTAACTTTTTAAATTTTTTATTTCCATACTTTGTGGACCAGGAGTAAACGCAGACCCCACAATTTTAATGAACCACCATCCTGCCAGATGAAACATACCCATTCCTATCTTCTATCATTATATGTAATCAGTTTTTTAAAATAGTCAACCATATAGGAGCCTATTGGTGACCACATACACACACACACACGCACACGCACACACACATTAAGCTTTATATTATAGATATCAATAACGATCTTTTCATTTTCAGATTTCCTTGGTCTCTTTCGATTGCTAGTATTTTAAGAATTATATATTTATTGAGTTTGTGGGTGTGAGATATGTGTTTATAAAAGGACAAGGTCATTGTAGTGACGTGTTCTTTGATTCGGATATGCAACCGCCTAATTGTACTTCCAATATTAAACATATTGCATATGGTGCATTGAATCTGATACACTGGTACGTTCGTACAGTCCTGTTCTGTGTATTTTATGGAGCAGTTAATTAATTGTTCTAAAGACATACAACTCACACACACCGGCACAACGTTGAGACAACACCTATCCAAAAACCAAAACTACACCTAGGAACAAACTATGTTCATTAACTAACTGCCTCATAACAACACAGGCTAGTTTCAATAAAAGTTTTTAAAATAAAGTTGTTTTCTTTAAGCCAACAGGTTTATCGTTACACCCTGTAATAATACGGAAGTTTTTTTTAATTCTGACTTTCTGATCGACAATCACTGCCATCTACATGCACTAGAAAGACTTTCTTGTAAGCCATTCCAGAAAATAAACCAAACTAAATCAAAATAGAATAATATTTTCTACAAAAAAAAAAAAAAATTATTTTTTTTTCTTTTGAAAATTTCCAGGAACTGATCCCGTTCACCCGAGTCCATTTTTTGATCGTTCAACTTTACTGATGCAACTCGTTGTTAAATTGACGGACGCGGCGACAGGAAGTAACCCGTTGAAGGTTCAAGTCAAGCTCGGATCACAAACACCTCAAGAGTTTGATTTCAGTCTGAATGCAGCGCCAGACACGACAGGCATTACAAAGGTAAGAATAGTAGACGCTTTTGAGAGAAGTAAAAAAAAAAAATGCTTTTTTGATATTATGATCAGGTAAGGCAGGGAAACAAGAGATAATAGTTTCGAAAAATAAAAAAAATAAATACAAAAAATTACGCATTAGAAAATAAAATAATTTTAATAGTCAACAATTCTTTATTTCTCAATTTAACTTATCCGCCATTCTTAGAAGCTCATTGTATAACCCAAGATATTATTTAAAAAAAAAACTTTACAATTTAAATCATAACAAGACAAAATAACTCAGATCTTAATTAATATTAATGTATCATCCTTCCTGATATTTCAAGAAAAAAAAAAGAACTTAATTTCAATGAAGATTTAAAAAAAAATTGTAGTCGTTTTTGTTTTCTTTTTCATCAACAAGGGTATGTTTCTATTTCTTTCAGACAACACTGCCAGTAATTAATGTATCCAGTTTAATCGGTGCCATTACCGGAAACGACACCGAATCTGTAATATTCACGGGGCAGTCAAAACGGGTCGTGACACAACTTTATGTTCCAAGCGAGATTCTACGGAATCTAAAACTGCAGACTACATTGGATCAAGTCGGTCAGGTGGAAGTGAGCGATTACAATGTAGTTTTCAAGGGAGAGAACCTGCCTTGCATCGACAAAGGAATTAAATCAGTTATAGAGTCAGAGTAAGTTACCCCCCTTTGTTAAATTGTGATTACTTCAGTGTGTATACTATCACACAAATCGTCGATAACGCAGATGTCTCACAAAGGTAGATAATTATTTCGTTGGAAGTTTTATTAATCCAGATAAAGTAAACAACTGCAGGAAACCAGAAAGATATTTCTTTAAAATATGTAAAAGGCACCACAAACTGTGTGTGGCTGTGTGTCTGTATGTGTGTATGTGCCTGTGTGTGTTCGTTCCCTGCGGACTCCAAAATAGCTGAACCGATTAATAGTTACCTCCCTTATAAACCTAACGCATCAAACGTGCATTTGATGATTTTTTTTATCACCGCACAATCAGAAGGGCCCGGCATATAAAATTAACGGTGTTTTGATAAGGCAGGAGCGCGTTGGAAACAAATGCTTCTGCTTAGAGCACAATTGAACCATTACACTTGACTTTTAAATTTTAAACTTTGATTCACGCTATGATATAAAAAATAATTTAATAAAATTAACAGTAGGTTTTCTACTGTAAGTCTCCAACTACAGCAGGCAATCAAAAGATCTGATTAAAGAAATGGTCGGTTTCACCAATTTCGATGAAAATAAAAATGTTAAAAGTGTGGAACATTCATTAATGCACTTACGGTGTTAACTTTGGTCAAAATGTGACTTCCTTTTTTAATCAAATTTTTTTCGATTTTCGATACTTATCCGAGTCATTTCGACACAAAGCCTATCTAAGAACACTCCCAGATACAAAATCGATTTGAGTGAAATTTCAGAAAATCTGCTTACCTGTTTCGGATTATATAGGGAACGAACTCACACACTCTGACACACCTAGATACACACAGACAAGGTGCCTTTAATGTATAAGTAAAAATGTTACGTTCTTAATATTAAATAACCGAGGAGTCTATTGGATTACATTCTACCCAAGCAAACCAAGCCTCGCGAACATTAACGAATTCAAGCTTATAAACTGAATGTATTATACTGAGAAGAAAGTTCTTGCGGAATTTTTTACAAGTTAGAAAAAAAAGTTCATGTTTTTACTATAGGCTTTAAAAATAAAGGTACAAGATTCAATTTGAAATTTATTTATTTTCAAAGTGCACTTTTATAAATTTTACAAAGTAAGGTATAAAAATTTAATTTAAATTGAATCAAAAATACCTTGGATTTATTTTATGTAATGTACATTCTGTTGCACTTTAAAAAACCTATTGAAAATTTTATATCTATATCATTAATTGCTCGATGAAAGATAATGTTTTTAATGTCTAGCCGTGTTACCGAATTGTTTTTTCAACGATTACAAAGCATCAGTTTGATAATGTTGTTGCAAATTTGAAACGAGAAGGTCCTGAAGCAGCTGGCATTCGCCAAAAAGGAACGGGACCAAAGAAACGAATTTCGGACGAAGCACGTGAAGGATTTGGCTGTTTCACCTGTGCGAAGCGGTGCAATAGAGAGACGTCATTTCAATTAACGAGAAATCGCTCGACATCTCGATATATCGAAAACATCAGTGTTTGAAATTCTCAAAGAAATGCTACCGTCGAATAAAATGTAACCTCCTCACTGAGTGACATCAGGAAATGCGCGAAAACAAGTCGCTTGCTCTGATTGCTCGTTTTGAACCAGAGTTTGCTTGGAGAAGAGTATGGTTTTCGAACGAAGCAAGATTCTCTTTGCGACCGCTACTGACCAGACAAAATGATCGCATTTACCGAGAAATGCATGTAAAAACTTACATACCTGAGGATGATCTGCTTGTGGAATATGACTATGCAGCCATCTGTTCTTTCTTATGCTGCTGTTTCATGGTATGGCAAAACGAAGCTTCGATTTCTTGAAGGATATTATCAGAGTCCTGAAGGCAGGAAGAAAAAAACACTAAACCAGCAAGTTTATTGTGAGAAGATGTGTCCACAGATGTTTAGCGATATACGAAATGTAATGGAGAACCAAACATGGACATGACAGCAGGATGGTGCCAAGACTTACACAGCAAGGACTTCAAATCAGTTTCTTCGGCAATCTACTCCTGATTGCATTGCACCGAAAAATTGGCCCTCATAAAGGTCAGGCTTAAATGTCATGGATTACTGTGCTTGGAGCTTGTTATTAACAGAGATGTAGAACTGTCGACGTGACATACACTCTATTGATGACTTGAACACGTGCTTGGCAAGAGCTTGGAATGATATCCCACAAGTTACCCTTCAAAACGCCACACGAGCTTGGATTTCTAGACGCTGCAGTGAAGTGCACGGATGACTTTTTGAGTATCTATGAGTATAATATAACATTTGTCTTTGAAAAACTTTGTAAAAATTATTCTTTGTAAAAATAAATCGTTGTTTAACAAATTTCCCGCTTTTCTAGTGACCACCCTGTACTTTCAAGTTTTCGTTGTAATAACTTTACTTTATATATCATTTTAAAGAGAATCTATCTAATCGGTGAAAAAAGATAGCAAAAAGCAAATTCGCACAATTTTAATATTTCAATTTAAGCAGGCCGAAAAGTTGCTGAAACGGCTCGCAATATCAACGAAGCATTCAGCCCAGGAACCACTGCTAAACGCACTGTAAAATGGTGGTTTAAGAAATTTCATGGTAACGTCTAGAGTTTTGAAGATGATGAGCATAGTGGTCTTTCATCAGATGTTGACGACGATTAATTAAGAGCTTTAGCCGAATGGCAATGCACGCACAACTATTCGAGAACTTGCTTCCGAGTTAGACGTAACGTATACAACAATTTCCAGCCTCTTAAGAAAGATTGAGAAGACAAAAAAAAATGATAAAAATGTGTCTCACGAATTGAACGACAACCAAAATAAACGCTGTTATTATCTTCTCTTCTTTTACGCAACAAGAACGACTCGTTTATTGTGATTTGTAATGAAAATTGGGTTCTTTACAACAACCGGCAATGTTCAGTTTAGTAGTTAGACACCGATGAAGCGCCACGACACTTCCGCAAGCTAGAGTTGCACTAAATGAAGGTCATGCTGACTATTTGGTGGTTTCATCCATTAGTTTTTGAATGGGGGCGAAACCATTACGGCAGTGAAGTATTGTACAACAAATGGATAAACGTTCAATACAAGATGAAAAAGTAAGGAAATTCGCACAATTTTCTAATTTCAATTCAAGCTAGGCCAAAAAGCTCGCGATATCAACGAAGCGTTTGGCATAGGAACGCACAGCACAATAGTGGTTTAAGGAATTTTGTAGCGGCAACGGGAGTCTTGAAGATTATAAGCGTAGTGGTCGGCCATTGGATGTTGACAACGATCAATTAAGAGCCTTAGTTGAAGCCAATCAACACACAACTGTTTGAGACCTTGCTTCCGAATTAGTCGTATCGTATACGACGATTTCCAACGACTTAAGAAAGATTGAAAAGAAAAAAATGATACATGGGTACCTCACGAATATAACGGGAACCAAAAGAAACGCCGTGAAGTGACATCTTCTCGTCTTTTATGCAACAAGAACGACCTGTTTTCCGACTGAGTTGTGACTTACGATGAAAAGTGGGTTCTTTACGACAACTGGTGACACTCAGCTCAGTGGTTAGACGCTAACGAAGCTCCACGACACTTCCTGAAACCAGAGTTGCACCAAAAGAAGACCATGCTGACTCTTTGGTGGTCTGCGACCGATCTCATCCATTAGTTTTTTTTTCTAATGCAGGCGAAATAATTACGGTAGGGAAGTACTGTCAGCAAATGGATGAAATGCATCAGAAACTTCGACAACAACACCCAGCATTAATCAACAGAAAAGGCTCAAGTTGAAACTGATTACGTCACAACTTCAAATCGATGGATACTTATTCCTGTAGATTTACCAAACAATTCAAATTTAAAATATTTTTGTGACGTTTAATGTTAGCCGGAAAATGGCCATTTAGTACCGTGCTTCACAGACAGGCAGTTCTATAAAAGAAACCTTGCTCAGGGAGGTTCCGCTAGTGATCTTACAACGCACAATCACATGACAGGAAATGATCTATTCTTATGAGGCACTTCCGGGACCGAGTTTTGGAGTTTTTGGTCGAGGTGAGTGTAGTGCAGTAATCGGTCCAAGAAAGATAAACACGTCCCTCTGTCTACGTCGGTGGAATAAGTCTGTAAAAAAAGACAAGAACGAGACGGTTCCAGTACCGAAGGAAGACCTCTTGGCAGGCGTCGAACTCTCCCAGAAAGAGTATAGAACGCTCAATAAGACCAAGCAAAATTAGCCAAAACTCGGAAATCACATGCACAAGTGAGGGTAGGTACAGGATGCCCGATGACCTTGCGGCAGCGACGTACAAACAATTGCCCACATACTGACTGACTCTCCCGTTTGCGAGACGTGCTCCCAGCCTCGGACATTGCCCGACTATAGATCTCAAGATGGATCGAAACCCTGTGATGATCGTTTATTCTTATGCGACATTTAATCTGTTCTGTTCTTGGTTTAAAGAAAATATCGTTAGAAAATAAATTAAAACATTTTTTTGGTCCCCCGACAAAAGGAGGGTGGATCTGTAAAGTCACACTTGTCCGTTCGTCCGTTCGTCCGTTCGTCTGTCCGAACTTTTTTCAATAACCACGCTTTAGAATTTTTTGAAATTTTGCACAAACATTAAACATTATATAGGTAAAAGGTAACAGAACGGATTTTCGGGGAAAACTCCGGTTGCCCCCCACCCCCCTCTAGAGGTGCCTTTCGGGTTAAAATGGTTAAAATTGACACTTTTGTACTCATTAAAAAAATGTGATGGTGATGCCTTGGATTTTTATAAAACTTTCTAAAAAAGTTGTAACTAACTGGTTTCTATATAATTTTGTTTATCTATACTTCGTGATATTTCTTGGATTTGCCCCAGGGGCTCTTTTAGGGCTAATAAAAACACTTGGAACTATTTTACAATATTTGTCCAAAAATTTCTATGTATGTCTATTAAGCAGTTTTGCATGGCGCTGAACTCAAATTTAAATATGTTAAGGCCTTGGGGAATTTGGGGGCTAAATGAGGAGGGCAAATGATGGACTTAGTCATTTCTTCTTTGTTTTTGCATGCTGCAGAACTCAAATTTAAATATGTTAAGGCCTTGGGGAATTTGGGGGCTAAATGAGGAGGGCAAATGATGGACTTAGTCATTTCTTCTTTGTTTTTGCATGCTGCAGAACTCAAATTTAAATATGTTAAGGCCTTGGGGAATTTGGGGGCTAAATGAGGAGGGCAAATGATGGACTTAGTCATTTCTTCTTTGTTTTTGCATGCTGCAGAACTCAAATTTAAATATGTTAAGGCCTTGGGGAATTTGGGGGCTAAATGAGGAGGGCAAATGATGGACTTAGTCATTTCTTCTTTGTTTTTGCATGCTGCAGAACTCAAATTTAAATATGTTAAGGCCTTGGGGAATTTGGGGGCTAAATGAGGAGGGCAAATGATGGACTTAGTCATTTCTTCTTTGTTTTTGCATGCTGCAGAACTCAAATTTACATATGTTAAGGCCTTGGGGAATTTGGGGGCTAAATGAGGAGGGCAAATGATGGACTTAGTCATTTCTTCTTTGTTTTTGCATGCTGCAGAACTCAAATTTAAATATGTTAATGCCTTGGGGAATTTGGGGGCTAAATGAGGAGGGCAAATGATGGACTTAGTCATTTCTTCTTTGTTTTTGCATGCTGCAGAACTCAAATTTAAATATGTTAAGGCCTTGGGGAATTTGGGGGCTAAATGAGGAGGGCAAATGATGGACTTAGTCATTTCTTCTTTGTTTTTGCATGCTGCAGAACTCAAATTTACATATGTTAAGGCCTTGGGGAATTTGGGGGCTAAATGAGGAGGGCAAATGATGGACTTAGTCATTTCTTCTTTGTTTTTGCATGCTGCAGAACTCAAATTTAAATATGTTAAGGCCTTGGGGAATTTGGGGGCTAAATGAGGAGGGCAAATGATGGACTTAGTCATTTCTTCTTTGTTTTTGCATGCTGCAGAACTCAAATTTAAATATGTTAAGGCCTTGGGGAATTTGGGGGCTAAATGAGGAGGGCAAATGATGGACTTAGTCATTTCTTCTTTGTTTTTGCATGCTGCAGAACTCAAATTTAAATATGTTAAGGCCTTGGGGAATTTGGGGGCTAAATGAGGAGGGCAAATGATGGACTTAGTCATTTCTTCTTTGTTTTTGCATGCTGCCGAACTCAAATTTACATATGTTAAGGCCTTGGGGAATTTGGGGGCTAAATGAGGAGGGCAAATGATGGACTTAGTCATTTCTTCTTTGTTTTTGCATGCTGCAGAACTCAAATTTAAATATGTTAAGGCCTTGGGGAATTTGGGGGCTAAATGAGGAGGGCAAATGATGGACTTAGTCATTTCTTCTTTGTTTTTGCATGCTGCAGAACTCAAATTTAAATATGTTAAGGCCTTGGGGAATTTGGGGGCTAAATGAGGAGGGCAAATGATGGACTTAGTCATTTCTTCTTTGTTTTTGCATGCTGCAGAACTCAAATTTACATATGTTAAGGCCTTGGGGAATTTGGGGGCTAAATGAGGAGGGCAAATGATGGACTTAGTCATTTCTTCTTTGTTTTTGCATGCTGCAGAACTCAAATTTACATATGTTAAGGCCTTGGGGAATTTGGGGGCTAAATGAGGAGGGCAAATGATGGACTTAGTCATTTCTTCTTTGTTTTTGCATGCTGCAGAACTCAAATTTACATATGTTAAGGCCTTGGGGAATTTGGGGGCTAAATGAGGAGGGCAAATGATGGACTTAGTCATTTCTTCTTTGTTTTTGCATGCTGCAGAACTCAAATTTAAATATGTTAAGGCCTTAGGTAATTTGGGGGCTAAATGAGGAGGGCAAATGATGGACTTAGTCATTTCTTCTTTGTTTTTGCATGCTGCAGAACTCAAATTTAAATATGTTAAGGCCTTGGGGAATTTGGGGGCTAAATGAAGAGGGCAAATGATGGACTGAGTCATTTCTTCTTTGTTTTTGCATGCTGCAGAACTCAAATTTAAATATGTTAAGGCCTTGGGGAATTTGGGGGCTAAATGAGGAGGGCAAATGATGGACTGAGTCATTTCTTCTTTGTTTTTGCATGCTGCAGAACTCAAATTTAAATATGTTAAGGCCTTGGGGAATTTGGGGGCTAAATGAGGAGGGCAAATGATGGACTTAGTCATTTCTTCTTTGTTTTTGCATGCTGCAGAACTCAAATTTAAATATGTTAAGGCCTTGGGGAATTTGGGGGCTAAATGAGGAGGGCAAATGATGGACTTAGTCATTTCTTCTTTGTTTTTGCATGCTGCAGAACTCAAATTTAAATATGTTAAGGCCTTGGGGAATTTGGGGGCTAAATGAGGAGGGCAAATGATGGACTTAGTCATTTCTTCTTTGTTTTTGCATGCTGCAGAACTCAAATTTACATATGTTAAGGCCTTGGGGAATTTGGGGGCTAAATGAGGAGGGCAAATGATGGACTTAGTCATTTCTTCTTTGTTTTTGCATGCTGCAGAACTCAAATTTAAATATGTTAAGGCCTTGGGGAATTTGGGGGCTAAATGAGGAGGGCAAATGATGGACTTAGTCATTTCTTCTTTGTTTTTGCATGCTGCAGAACTCAAATTTACATATGTTAAGGCCTTGGGGAATTTGGGGGCTAAATGAGGAGGGCAAATGATGGACTTAGTCATTTCTTCTTTGTTTTTGCATGCTGCAGAACTCAAATTTAAATATGTTAAGGCCTTGGGGAATTTGGGGGCTAAATGAGGAGGGCAAATGATGGACTTAGTCATTTCTTCTTTGTTTTTGCATGCTGCAGAACTCAAATTTAAATATGTTAAGGCCTTGGGGAATTTGGGGGCTAAATGAGGAGGGCAAATGATGGACTTAGTCATTTCTTCTTTGTTTTTGCATGCTGCAGAACTCAAATTTAAATATGTTAAGGCCTTGGGGAATTTGGGGGCTAAATGAGGAGGGCAAATGATGGACTTAGTCATTTCTTCTTTGTTTTTGCATGCTGCAGAACTCAAATTTACATATGTTAAGGCCTTGGGGAATTTGGGGGCTAAATGAGGAGGGCAAATGATGGACTTAGTCATTTCTTCTTTGTTTTTGCATGCTGCAGAACTCAAATTTAAATATGTTAAGGCCTTGGGGAATTTGGGGGCTAAATGAGGAGGGCAAATGATGGACTTAGTCATTTCTTCTTTGTTTTTGCATGCTGCAGAACTCAAATTTAAATATGTTAAGGCCTTGGGGAATTTGGGGGCTAAATGAGGAGGGCAAATGATGGACTTAGTCATTTCTTCTTTGTTTTTGCATGCTGCAGAACTCAAATTTACATATGTTAAGGCCTTGGGGAATTTGGGGGCTAAATGAGGAGGGCAAATGATGGACTTAGTCATTTCTTCTTTGTTTTTGCATGCTGCAGAACTCAAATTTACATATGTTAAGGCCTTGGGGAATTTGGGGGCTAAATGAGGAGGGCAAATGATGGACTTAGTCATTTCTTCTTTGTTTTTGCATGCTGCAGAACTCAAATTTACATATGTTAAGGCCTTGGGGAATTTGGGGGCTAAATGAGGAGGGCAAATGATGGACTTAGTCATTTCTTCTTTGTTTTTGCATGCTGCAGAACTCAAATTTAAATATGTTAAGGCCTTAGGTAATTTGGGGGCTAAATGAGGAGGGCAAATGATGGACTTAGTCATTTCTTCTTTGTTTTTGCATGCTGCAGAACTCAAATTTAAATATGTTAAGGCCTTGGGGAATTTGGGGGCTAAATGAGGAGGGCAAATGATGGACTGAGTCATTTCTTCTTTGTTTTTGCATGCTGCAGAACTCAAATTTAAATATGTTAAGGCCTTGGGGAATTTGGGGGCTAAATGAGGAGGGCAAATGATGGACTTAGTCATTTCTTCTTTGTTTTTGCATGCTGCAGAACTCAAATTTAAATATGTTAAGGCCTTGGGGAATTTGGGGGCTAAATGAGGAGGGCAAATGATGGACTTAGTCATTTCTTCTTTGTTTTTGCATGCTGCAGAACTCAAATTTAAATATGTTAAGGCCTTGGGGAATTTGGGGGCTAAATGAGGAGGGCAAATGATGGACTTAGTCATTTCTTCTTTGTTTTTGCATGCTGCAGAACTCAAATTTACATATGTTAAGGCCTAAAACTGCACCGTTTGTTCATTTTCGTCAGGATTTGTTGTCTCCTGGGGACTTTTGGTGCTAAATGGAGGGGGTGGCAAATGCTGAACTTAGTCACTTTTTTATGCCTCATTCACTGTGCACTCACGTGAGACCATGCATGTTTCACTTGTTTGCTTTTTCGTTTTAGCCGTGTGAAAGCAACATTGGATCTCGGTTTAATTTGTTACTGGCCGTTTAATACATCGGACGACGAAGCCAATCTGGTAAGAATATGAGCGTTTTAATTATATCTTATTTCGTTTGACATTGCATTTCATGTAAACTCGCGGTTGCGAGTGGCGCATTCGTTATCATCGTCGACTATGAATTCGGCAAGCCGAGTTCAAATATCACCAATCAATTACGAACATGCTGTTTATTAAAAAACATGAAAAACTTCCATATGAGTAGCGCAGGAATTCGTTGTCATACGATCGTTTGCAAACAAAACTTTAAAATATGTATTTTGATTTTTGCCATTAAATACCCAAAAAGTGTAAATTCCAAAGTTTGACTAAAAGATTATTATTCTTAACACCTCTATCTATCTATCTATCTATCTACTATTATACAAAAAGAGCTTTGTCTGTGTGTGAGTTTGTTCTCCATGAACTCCTAAACGGCTGGAATTAATTTTTCTGTAATTTCACACGAAAATACTTAATGTGTCTGGCAGTGTCATTAGATAGATTTTGTATTGGAATGTATTCGATAAGTATCGATAATCGATAATGGAAACAATCGGATGAAAGAAGAAGCAGGCGATTTAGATCAAAGTTTAACACCTTACACAAACTAACATCATAAGTGCATTTGAAAAGTTTTATTTCAACACAAGCAGAAAAGCCTGACATATAAAATCAACAGTAGGTTGTTTGATATTACAGGGGCGTGTTCGAAATGAATGTTTCTGTTAAAAGCACAATTGCACCATGATACTTGAATTTTGCATTTTCAACTTAAATTCAAACCATTATCATCGCACAAACAGTAAGGCAAGTCTTAGAAAATCAACAGTAGATTGTTTGATATTACAGGAGCGCATTCGAAATGAATGTTTCTGTTTAAAGCATAGTTGTAGCACGATGCTTGACTTTTGCATTTTAATCTTTAATTTAATCCATTATATATAAAAAATGATTTTATAAAATCAACAGTAGGTTCTCTACAGTGCAATGTAAACTAAAAAATATTGTAGACTAAGACACTCAAAGGAAGCATGTGAAGCTTCCTCCCGGTGCATCGCGATGGTTCCCCAGCTAGAGCAGGCAATTAATTGATTTAATTGATGAATCGGCGATTTCGCCGATTTCGATAATAAAAATATGGGAGGGTGAAACATTCATTGTTCTCATTCAATCCCGGGCAACGTCGGGTCTTCCTCCTATTCGACTACAAGGTTCGAAATAAATTTCAGAAATCTCAAAAGGTTCGAACAGATGTTTCTGTGTTTAACATAAAGATTCCCAAATTCAGTTTCCCCGACTTCGATTAGAAAATTCTCAAAATTCGATTAGAAGATCCTCAAGTTATACTATTGCAAGATTCTCTATTTAGACCACAATAATTTCAAGTTCGACTAGAAGATTACATATTTATTTTTATATTAATCGCAACCCTAAACTCGATGTAGCTCTGAACAAGGTTCGAAACTGGTTAGCTTACCCTTTTTAAGTTTAAAGTAAATGCGATTTTTATATTGTTCTATTAAAATTTTATACACACACACACACGCACACGCACAACACACACATTATGTATATATATATATATATATATATATATATATATATATATATATATATATATATATATATATATATTAGTGATGGGTCGATTCCAATATAATTCCCGATTTCGATACAATTACCGATTCCGATTCTTTATAAATCTCTTAATATTTTACTATAAAATTATTATTTTGTCCCGATTACCGTAAAAATAAATCCCAAATGTGCATATATTTTCTCGAACGTAAAAACACACTTGTGAGGATGTGATCTACAGATTTTAGTTTTACTCGAAGCTTAAATCATTAAATATTTATTATTTTATTATTACTACAAGTAGTGGAAGATGTTTCTTAAACCAAAATCATATAAAAAACGATAATTTAAGGAATCGATTTTGACATCGGAAAATAGGCTAAATTCTTTTCCGATTCCGATACCTCCGAAAGCTCCGATTTTTCCGATTCACGATTCCGTTTAATTGTCCCAACACTAATATATATATATATATATATACACTTGTGCCCGATATTATTCATACCCCTCGGATCTTTGAGATTTCTATAAGAATATTGCTCAAACCAGAAGGTAGACAACATTAAAGGGATTTCAAACAATAAATCAAGCATAAGCATTTAATTTAAACTCAACAAATAAATAAATTATGCAAGTTTGAAACAGTATACAAAGAAAAACAATAATGGCACTAGTTCAAAATTATTCATACCTCTCTTACTAATAGTCAATAGCATGCCCTTTATTCTTAATAACTGCCTGTAACCGTTTTGGATATTTATCAACAAGGTTTTTACAAGCATCACCACTGATTTTTGACCATTCTTCAATGCAGTAGTTCTCCAAATCCCTCAAATTTCTAGGTTTCCGCTTTTTAACCTCAGTTTTCAATATGTGCCAGAGGTTTTCGATAGGGTTCAGGTCGGGACTCTGGCTAGGCCATTCCAAAATATTAATTTGATTATCCTCAAACCATTTCTTGACTATTTTGGCAGTATGTTTTGGATCATTATCCTGTTGAAGGACCCAGTTTGGTCCTAAATGGAGCTTCTTCGCATCCTGTCTAATGTTTTTCTGGAGTATCTCCAAATATTGCTCCTTCTTCATGGTTCCATCTATCTTGACCAAACTACCTGGACCACTAGCCGAAAAGGAGCCCCAAAACATTAGGCTACCACCACCATGTTTCACCGTGGGTATGGTGTTCTTTGGATTGTAAGCTTCTCCTTTCTTCCTCCAAACGTAAGAAGCATCCATATGGCCAAACAATTCAATTTTTCTTTCGTCAGTCCACAAAATACTTGAGAAAACGGACTCTGAAGAATTCACATGGGTCCTAGCAAACTTTAGACGTGCTGCAAGGTGTTTTCCGGTGTGCAATGGAGTCTTTCTTGGTCTTCTTCCTTTCAGACCATTTTCATGCAGAGTCCTTTGCAATGTTTGCCTTGATATTTTTATGCCAGAAGACTCCAGATTTTCTAAAATGTCCTTAGTAGTGGTGGTTGGATTTGCATTAACACTGCTTACAATATTCCTAGTGGCTCTAGCAGACAGTTTCCTTTTCCTTCCTCTACCAATCAAGTTGTTTGTTGTGTGGTGGCTCTGGAATTTTTTGATGATGCTCTGTACTGTTGCTGTAGGGACCTCAAATTTCTTGGAAATTGACTTGTAACCTAAACCATCCTTATGTGAATTCACAATTTTAGTCCTAAGATCATTACTAAGCTCTTTTTTCTTCTCCATTCTAATAATTTTTATTCTTTTATTGGTTTTCAGTTGACATCATTTTAATTTCTGAAAAATGCAAAAAACGAAATGAAATTAATCAAAGGTTGTATAAAAGCATTCAAAATAAGAATCAAACAGGAAACAAACAGTCAGAAACTCGATTAATACTGAAAAAATAAGGGGGTATGATTATTTTTGAACATTGCAGATTTTATAAATAGCTGTATATTTCTTTTATTACAAGTATCCCGAGATTTTAAAATGACGAAAATGATCAGAAGAGGTTTATTAAGAATATGTATCAATATGGACGTAAACAATAAATTCTTACAAAGTTACACCTAATAAACTCAATTTTCAAGGAGGGGTATGAATAATATCGGGCACAAGTGTATATATATATATATATATATATATATATATATATATATGTGTGTGTGTGTGTGTGTGTGTGTGTGTGTGTTTGTATGTGCATATATATATGTATATATATGTGCATATATATATGTGTATATATATGTGTGTATATATATGTGTACATATATGTGTATATATATATATATGCGTATGTATATGTGTGTATATATATGTGTGTGTGTGTATATATATGTGTGTGTATATATATATGTGTGTGTATATATATGTGTATATATGTATATACATGTGTCTATATATGTGTATATATATATGTGTGTATATATATATATGTGTGTATATATATGTATATATATATATGTATATATACATGAAGAATAAAATACGTATAAATACGTTTTAAGTCAAAAACTGCAACGCGAAATTTTTTATAAAATAATCGAGTGTTTAATTTTTAAGAAATATATTTCGGAGTAAGACCCCATTTGTCAATCTTTTTTTTTTTTCTCTTTTTCTTCGATAAGATGTAGAGTGGAAGATAGTTCGACGAAGAGTCCACTTGATGTTGTTAACTGCGGAGTTTTTATGAAGCCGGGTAGGTGACGCGTGGTCGCGCATCTTAAAAATCTGGGTAGTTATTGTTTTGTTTATATCCGTTAGAAGCGCTGGGTGAAATTTGAAGAATAAAATACGTATAAATACATTTGAAGCCAAAAACTGCAACAAAAACAAACAAACAAAAAACTACCCATATATATATATATATATATATATATATATATATATATATATATATATATATATAATTTTTATCTTGTCATTGTCCCGCATTTTATTATTTCTATGTTATTTTCCTTCAGTTGCAAATTGAAGCGATCGTGAAACTACGTTCAAAAAGTGCGTTAACCAACGGTGACGTGATTAAAGCGACCACTGATATCTTCCTCGATGATAGCCAGGTGGAAAAGTCCGAATTATCGTTAACCGTGACCGACACTTTCAAGCCACACGTGACATCAGCGGTTCGTATTTTATTTTGTCTAAAGTTTTACACTTTACTTCGCTACAACACTATGATTCGCTATATAGCCGGCCTCGAGGCAAACACGTCACTTAAACCTGTAATTAATCAAGTCTGCGCCACAGACAATATGAGAGACCTATATGAGGAATTAGATCCAACAATTTTTTTCACGCGGCAAAATAAGCGTCGGCTGGAATTATCGATACCCCCGGGTAAGTACCGTCAGGCAGAGAAAGCTAAAATAGGTCGATTTCTGTGCAAATAATTCTTATCCCCTTCGATTCATAAACCATCATCATCATCATCATCATCATCATCATCATCATCATCATCATTAAGAAATTTAAAAAAATTTAATTTATAACATTGTATAATTAATTTTAAATGCTTCAATATTTTAAGTTATAAATTTATTATATTTTTTACTAGAATATCTTGTCCTTTACTTTTCCAGTTTTAACAACTAGTCCTTTACTTTTTCATGTTTAAACTTAACCATATTACTTTCCATGCTCGCATTTTTTTATTGTAATCCATGCTTTTTATAATATTGTATAATTATTAGTTTTCGTATGATACTTTGAAAACAATATTTTTTAAAACGTAAATGCATTTATTTTGATAGCTGAGCAGTGCAGCATAAAATGCTATTTTCAAATCAAGACTTAAAACAAATTACAGGTATTAACCGGCGGAAGAGTAACCCCCTTTGTGTGCAATAAATTATTCCTCTGATGTTGTTTACGTTTGGTTTTGTAACAAAGTATAATTATGTCCGCGTTTTTTTTTTCTTTGTATAAAGAAAAATGGTCAGTTTTAAAAACATTAAATATTAACATAAATAAATTTATTTGTCTTTGAAATTTCTTAACCCTCGTTGCTTCCGTTCAGTCTCGAAGGACAAAAAATACCTTCTGTAGGGGCAGCTGCACATGTAAACGTGAGGCAAGGGGTGCGCATTCCCAAGCACAATCAGCACTGTTTGAGTCCACTGGCAAGGAGAAGTCCAGGACAAATCTAAACAATGCCGAGATAAGCAGAGAGCACATACAGCACCTGGAAGTCCCAAATGGTCACCCATTTAGTAGTGACCAGATTCAACGTTGCTTAACTTTGGTGATCCAGGGGAAACCTGTGCGTCAACGTGATTATATCATATATTCTTAAATGTATATATAAAATATATACACATGTCTAACTTTATGTATAGAGAGATAAACATTCCATTTGTCGATATAATTTCAGTCTGGACACATATATCAAATCGATTGCCAAGGTCGCTGTGAAAATGGTAGGATCCTTCTACCGCACCAGTAGATATCTCATTCCTAATGCAATTCTTTACCTATATAAAAGCCAGGTACGGCCAATGATGGAGTAATGTTGTCACATCTTGGTAAGAGGTAATAGAAGCAGCTTATCCTGCCTTGACAGAGTTCAAAATAGACTTCGTAGCTCAGTGGGGGATGCCCTTTTCTCTTCCCTGTAACCTCTTTCCAATAGAAGAGACGTTGCGAGCCTGTCTCTGCTTTATCGTTATTTTCATGGCAAGTGCTCGTCTGAGCGTCTATGGTCCCCCCTCGCCAAAATTTCACGAAAAACACTCGTTTGGCCAAAGTCACTATCAATAATTTCCCACACTCCTTGTCTGCGCCTAGACTTAAATGTAGATTCCATGAACAAAGTTTCTTTCTTAGAACTGCACATCTGTGGAACTTTCTTTCGATTGCCTGCATTCCAGCTGACTACAATCTGATTGTCTTCAAGTCCAACGTAAACAAGTTCTTGGTGAACCGTCCCCCTAAGTAATCCAATTTACAAAATTCCCACTACTTATGTTTACTATGCTATAATCACATTGGCTAATGTATACCCATTAACTCTTATCCTTGAGTGGCCTGCTGGCCTTGATAAGTGGTTATTCCTGTGTAAAAAATATTACGATAACCCATCTTAACTTACGATAAGCTAAAAAAATGATGGCCAATGTTAAATTGTGCTAATCTCATCTAAAACTGCAAGGACTCATCTTGAATTATGATGATTATCTTAAATTACAATTGGCTAATCTTAAATTACAATGACTTGTCTTAAACTGCAATTAGCTCATTTAAAATTACGATGTTTCATCTTAAATTACGGCAGGCCCATCTTGAAGTATAATGACTGGTCTTAAATTAAGCACAGACATATCTTAAATTACAATGATCTAAATATGCATTTATTGTCCAACGTCCGGTATCACACACACACACACACACACACACACACACACACACACACACACACACACACACACACACACGCAATCATCATCATCATCATCATCATCATCATCATCATCATCATCACAGCAAACATTAATTAATGAGAAATGAATTACATCCCTTTATAGTCGCTCTTTATCAGTTAAAAAATCATTAAGACCATTTTCTCTCCAAAAATTTTCCAAACAAAAATAAAAATAAAACAAAACATGGCCGTCTGTTTACGGTTTCAAATTGGCTATTTTATTTTATAGTTTAAAAAGGTTATGTAAAGAGGAATCTCTGGGTTTTTTTTAATAAAGATTTTTTTTTTTAATTAAAAACAAATTTGTAAGTGAATTGACATCCGTTCATTTATAATTAATATTAAAAAATTCAGAAAAAACAAAACAAAAAAAAATCAATGTTCCTTGAAAAATCATGTACATCTTAAATTACCTCTTTTACTAATTTTTTTTTTATTTCGTCGTAATTCATTTTATTTTTATTAGTTTTATTCACAATGTGTTTTAAAAAATTTCAACTACCGTGGAATTTCCACGGGTTCTGCTAGTTCATCTTAAATTACAGCAGACCCATTTTAAAGTAAAACGACTCATCTTAAATTACGACAGGCCCACCGTAAAATTACAATGACTGATCTTCAATTACGACAGGTCCATCTTAAATTACAGCAATCTAAAATTATAACTGATCTTAAATTACGACAGGCCTATAGGCGTATTTTAAATTACGTATTTAAATTCCGATAAGTGCATTTGCGTATTTAAATTACGATAGCTGTATCTTAAATTACGGTGGCTTATCTTAATTTCGACAGGCCAATCTTAAATTATGATAGGCGTATCTTAAATTACGATATGCCAATTTTAAATAGGGATAGCTCCTCATAGATTACGATAGGCGCATCGTAAATTATATAGGCCAATCTATCACATAAAATCTGTCTCATATATTTGTCTATTTTGCAGGTGAATTCTACTTT
This sequence comes from Euprymna scolopes, assembly GCF_053919585.1. Taxonomy (NCBI): domain Eukaryota; kingdom Metazoa; phylum Mollusca; class Cephalopoda; order Sepiida; family Sepiolidae; genus Euprymna; species Euprymna scolopes. The sequence goes on along the minus strand of NC_136517.1, from coordinate 77,048,416 downwards.
CAATGAGACAATGTTACGCACCAACGGTAGCAATGCCTTCATAATGAAAATCGGACAAGTGGTCATCATTCCGGTCGTAATCTCCATCCCGCCCAACTCGACCGTACAAGTGAGTTTGGAAGCCATCATGCCCGTATCGGAAACGGTCGATATCACAGTACTCCACATGAAGTACGCTTCGTCAGGAGAGAACATCGCTCGCATAGGGGATGCGGAAGACCTGACACTCACGTTAAATTCCTCTAAGGGAACCTCCCAGAAAAATCGTGGTGTTCTTGATCTGGGCGTAGTCACAAACACAGGTATGAAAAGGGCCAAATACTCCCCAGTTCTTTTTCTTCAGATTTTTGGCAAAGAGTAAAGTGTCGTATCTGTTATGATACTGCACATTTTTTTTTCTGTCTTCGGTCAGCGTAGGAAATCTCTTTCTAGATTAAGAAAATTTTAATTGTTTTTTCTTACCCAGAGTGCTCCTTGTTGTGAAGCTGGATTTTCTCCACGTTAGACACTGTCCTTGTAAGGAGGTAAATAAATAAGCATGACATATGGGAATGCAAATGGCAATTCAAGGGTTAGAACTAAGGAAATTGTAATTTGGATGTAAAACAATACTATAAAACGAAATTAAAGATGACTGTGTTGTAGTCAACAGGGAAGCAGGCCTAGGGTATTGTGGTCCACGAATTAAAAGTTATCGGGAAGAAACTCTGTTCATGGAAGTTCTATTTCGTGTTAGATACACAAATAAATAAAGGAACGTCTTTGTAATAATGGTCATACCAAATCGTTTCGCGACTAACGGCATTTATCCATTACCCTGCTTTTAGAACTACGCTGGAAATCCACGAATAAACTCGGCCCGATTTAAGTGTTGATTTAAACGCTTTAAACTTATTTGTTTTATTTGTCTTAAGTAGAATTGCTCAGAAATCAAATGTTCCCTCTATATGAGGCTAGCAGGGAGAACTGACGTTTCCCGGGATTGAATTAGGATCAACGAATGTTCCACACCTCCAAAACTTTTATTGCCATCGAAATCGGTGAATTCGATCATTTCTCAATCAAATTGTTCGCCTGCTTTAGTCGTGCACCAGAAGAGAGAGCTTCACATGCCCCCTTACAGTGACTTAGTCCACAATACATTGCAGTCTACATTGCACTGTAGAGAACATGTAATGTTGTGACCCTTCGGGCTGTGATCATAGCGTAGTATCTGTGTTAACTGTGGCAAGGAGGACCAAGGGTCAAAATATCATTATTATTATTATTATTATTATTTATTATTATTATTATTTATTATTATTATTATTATTATTATTATTATTATTATTATTATTATTATTATTATTTATTATTATTATTATTTATTATTATTATTATTATTATTATTATTTATTATTATTATTATTTATTATTATTATTATTATTATTATTATTATTATTATTATTATTATTATTATTATTATTATTATTGACTCACATGGAGCTTTCACACAAGTCAACAAACAATCTGATTGGAAACCTGTGGCGTTCTCTGGAAGCTGAGTGACAACGAGTCTCCCCAGACGTCCAGCTCTCTTCACCTCCTTCGATAGCATTTACAAATGAATTTGCATCATCGCAACAGCCGCTTACCATTGATTTCTCGCTGGTAGTGGCTATTGGTTTATACTGGAATTTGAGTGGCACTCAGCCTCCCCAAGGTCCCAGTTCTCTTTGCGCTTTTCCAGCCGAGGTCTGGTTGGCGCTCGCTCCTCGGTCTTTCAGTCGTTATTGAACCTTCTCGGCCCTTTGGTATCACTTTTTTTGGGGGGGGGCGGTGATGAAACAATGGGGGAGGTGCTTGTAAATATGCAGTTTCAGTGTTCTTCATTCCCTGTAACGCTTATTCATTATATTGTCTTGTATTATTCTCCGCATTCAAGGGGTTTCCTTAATATTTTCAGTATCGTTAGTCGTTGTACTTTTGCAGTTTATTATTATTATTATTATTATTATTATTATTATTATTATTATTATTATTATTAATTGATTCGAGCAACGGCGGGTCGCTGGATCAATTATTACGATTAGAAAAATGAACAATTAAATTGAGAAAAAGTAATTGACATATAATAATATCGCAAAAGGAATGTGAAAATAGAAAATAGATGTAAACATGATTTTTGGTTTGCATAAACAAATAACTAGATTGGGGGACATCAGCTGTTGGAGATACGTAATGACACGTGATGAAATGTAGATTTGGGGAGATTCTAGGCAGTTGTTAGCTGGACATCAGAGGGAACGGAGGACTCAAGAGTTGGTCTCCATGACGCAGGGAGCTGCGTCATTTCAGGCATCCAAGATGTAAAGAACGTGTAATCTCTGAAAATGCCGGCAAAGTCATAAAAATAAATGTTCGTAAAAAATTCAGGTATGTGTTGTGTTATTTACATCTGTTAAAAAGAACTGTTTGTCTACAAATGTTTCGATACATTCACATCAATTGTTTCCTGTTAGAACTGTTGCATGAATGTTAAAATATACACACTAGACGATCAAATAAATGATACGACGTATATACATGCACGCATTTACACGGACATGAATATACAGATAAAAAGATAAACCAACTATTCAACATGTACGTCGATATAGAACATATTCATACACCTTCCTATATAACATAAGCCTTTTTCTTGTCGTAGATAAATTCGCATCGACGATGCGATATCGAACCTGGGTTATAGAAAAAAAAACACCTACTATTGATTTTATAAATTATTTTTATATAATGCTTGAATTAAAGTTTATAATGCAAAAGTCATGCATCATACTTCAATTGTGCTCTGAACTGAAACATTCATTTCGAACGTAACCCTGCCTTATCAAAGAACCTACTGTTGATTTTATACGCCAGGCTTTCTGCTTATGTGGTGATAAAACTTCTCAAATGCACTTGTGATGTTAGGCTGTATAAGGGTGTTAACTTTAGTCAAGATCGAACTGTTCCTTCTTTCATCATTTTTTCCATTAATCGATTTTCGGTACTTATCGGAGGCTTTCCGGTACAAAACTTATCTAAGAAGACCTACATAAAGTACATTTGTGTGTAATTCCCTCCTCCCAAATAACAACAACAAAAAACAAAAATCGACACAGCCGTTTCGGAGTCCACAGGGAACGAACTCACGCACAGCTACACATACACAGGCACACACTCAAAGTGTCTTTTATATATAAGTATAGATACATAGATATTTGAATATTTCATTAAAGTTTTGTTTACCTGTCAAACGTTTGATCAATACTGTTGTAAGTGCATTAATTCTCTTTTTCCCAATTGGTCGGTAAAACTGTTATTGCATTTCTTTTTTGTGGTCTTTTCTTGGTTTTAGCGGGTTCTAGGACAAGAATTCATTTAGTATGTGCTGTTAAGGTGTGGTCATTAAGAAAAAGTGCACCATTTTTTGTATAAGCCAATATATAGCTATGTCGAGGCCATCTTATTTTGAGCTTCGAATACTATGTACGTTTGAATATTTGGTCATGGTTAATTTGTAAGGGAAAGTATCCTCATGCAAGGTTGTTCCCACAAACTGTTTAGTGTTGAGCCATTCTGTAGAACAAAAGATGGCGCCAGTAGATCCAGTCGAAGAATCAATGTGGTCCCTGTTTCTGATTAGTTGATTGTCCTAACGCGTAGTTATAAATAAGATCGTCCAAATTCTGGAAGTCATATCCTACAATAATTATCAAAAACCTTTTTACAAAGAGGCCTTAGACACTCGATTATAAGGTCTTCTAAACAAATAGAATGCGATTATATATCTTTATGAAAAGTAATCCAAAGTTATACAGAAACTACACGGATTCTTTGTATTCCTGTTCGCCTAATTTTCGGCCGACAAGGGAGAAAGAAGCAATCTTGATAGAAGGTAGTGTCCCCAATGATGTAGGTTAAACAGAGCTCAAAGAGAAAAGATAATGAAATAATAAGGTCTTATGTATGACATGAAAAGAAACTGGAATCTTAGGAAGATCTCCATCATTGCAATAATTATACGAGCATTTGGAATAATGAAAAATAATTTCAAAAACTACCAGGTGCGGTTAACCAAGTGCAAGACTGACTCAAGCAATTGCAATTAAACTCTACCAGACTGTGTTACCGATATACCGGCAATTTCCGAAAATGTTATATACTGAGTTACCGCTAAACCGGTATTTTTCCGACCATGTGTTTTTTGTGTTGTCAGGGAGCTAAAAATAACTATCCAATCGCTGCTTAGCCTCGATTAAGTGCAAGCCTAATGTTCTGCAAATGACTTCCTTTGTTTTAGCGGAGTTGTGAGTTGTTTTGTAGACTAAAGTAGCCATGAAGCAAGCAAGTGACGAACCAAGCATTTTGACAGGTAAAAGAGTAAGACCAAGGAGTTTCACGGTGCAACAACTGTTGGATAAAGTGACAAATTCTGATTCAGATGAAGGCGTTTGTTTATGAATCAAGTAACGCTAGTGATGATGAATATATCGATGAAATGATGATAATTTTGATGATGCAAGTGGACCTCTGCATCAAGGAGGGATCCACCTGTTGGGCGGACTGGCACACGAGAGCTGAATGCTGGCGGCAAAAAAATGACTAACCTATTACAATTTTTTCACAATTGTGCCCAGGAGGCCAGGCACAGGGTCAAATTAGGTTCAGTAGCTCAGGTCTGGTAGGGTTAAGGGACGGTCAGAATCTTAAAAAGATCTCACGGTTAGAAATATCTGAGTTAGTGGGTGAATGTTTGGCATCAGGTAGGATGCTCCACCCCCATCTTGAACAAACTGTTGAGAAAATACGCCACTTTCAAACACATTTTTATTGAAATAGAAACAATTTGAAAACGAAGTCATATGATGAATTCATATTTTTGAGATGAGGATATATAATTATTTTTTGTATTATCTGGACTATCATTCTCATAAAAAAACTGATGAGAATTATATTCCAAATAATACAAAAAATAAATAAATCTTTGTTGTTCGTTTATCTAATCGCTACATGCTTGTGGTAAAATATTATTTTTATTTATTTTTTTTTTTACTTCTACAGGGGTCACGTACCGCAAGGGATTATACAGTGAAGATGACAACCTTCTCGTGGCAGAGGTCACTTTGCAAATGACCGACAGCCTGTCAAATACGAACAACGTAGTAAAAATCTTTCAACTCAAAGCCACAGTTGGACCTTTTATTGCGACTCTGGAAAATGACGTCACCGTTGAGAGAAGTATGAATGAAGAACCTAAAATCTTTTTTGAAGGTTTTCTCAACGACACTGGAAGACCTCTCAAGTAATTGTAAAATATGATCTTCTTTTGTTTATGAATTTCAAAACTGCATTTGTATCATATTTCTCTTAGTCTGTCTGTCTGTTTGACTTTGCGCCCGTTCAGCTTTTTTTTCCCGAAACTACTGAGCTCATCTGGTTAAAATATTATGATATCCGTTCGATGCACAGTTATTTGTCACTTTATCCAACAGTTGTTGCACCGTGAAACTCCTTCATCTCGCTCTTTTACCTATCGAAATGCTTGGTTCGTCACTCGTGAATTATATGGATTAATATTTAGGGTCGAATTTTTCTCAATAAAATACGACATCGATCTGGATAGATTTTGTATGCACTTTTGTTTTGATAAGGTGCGGCGAACTAAGTATTATGGCATCCGTTCGATGCACAATTAAACATGATTTAAATCTGTAGTATACATATATATATATGTATATAATGAATATATATGTATATTATATATATGTTTATATATATATGTATAGTATATATTTGTATATATGTATGCATAGTATATATATGTATATATGTATAGTATATAGATGTATATATGTATGCATAGTATATATATATATATATGTATATATATGTATAGTATATATATGTATGCACAGTATATATATGTATGGTATATATATATGTATAGTATATATATGTATAGTATATATATATGTATATATGTATGCACAGTATATATATATATATATGTATAGTATATATATGTATAGTATATATATTTATAGTATATATATATGTATGCACAGTATATATATGGATATATATATATATATATATATATATATATATATATATATATATATATGTATATTATGATTTCCAGAATGTGAGAGATTGTATATAATAAATTCAACAGCCAAACAACGTATATATATATATATATATATATATATATATATATATATATATATATATATATATATATATATATGTGTGTGTGTGTGTGTGTATGTATGTATGTATAGTATATATATGTGTATACATAGGTATGTATAGTACAATGGGGAAAGGAGTGGCTGGTTATTTTTAATGCATCTAAAACCAAGCTTCTTTTACATCATCAACGTTCTGATCCCCATCTGGCATCAATTAAAATTAATGGCTCTCGTCTTGGGGAGGCCTCAAGTTTTGACAGGCTTCTGGGCTTGACCTTTACTCCCGATCTTAAATGGAATACATAAATAAAACCTGTTGCCAAGGCCGCTGGAAAAATGGTCGGATCCTTCTATCGATCCAGTAGATATCTCACTGCTGATGCAATTCTCTATCTATATAAGAACCAGATACGTCCAAGGATGGAATACTGTTGCCACATATGGGCAGGAGCTGCTAGAAAAGACTTTTCCTGCCTTGACAGAGTTCAAAATAGACTTCGTGGCCTGGTGGGAGATGTCCTTTTCTCTTCGCTGAAACCTCTATCTCACAGAAGAGATGTTGCGAGTTTGTCTCTGCTTTATCGTTATTTTCATGAAGAGTGTTCAACTGAGCTTCAATCTATGGTCCCCCCTCGCCAAACTTTCACAAGAAACACTAGACTAGCTGAAAACATTATCAATAATTTTCCCCACTCTTTATCTGTACCTAAACCTTAACATAGATTCCATGATCAAAACTTCTTTCTTAGAACTGCACGCCGGTGGAATTGTCTTCCGTTTTCCTGCTTTCCAGCTTTCTATAATATGGTTGTCTTCAAGTCCAACGTGAACAAGTTTCTGATGAGCCGTTCCACTTAAGTTAACAAATTTACCGAACTTCCATTACTATCGATTACTATATTGTCCTTTTGACTACTCTACACTCTTTAACCCTTATCCTTGAGTGGCCTATCGGCCTTGATAAGTGGTGACGCCTATGTAAAAAAAAGAAAAGAAAGTATTATGGTATCCGTTCGATGCACAATTAAACATGATTTAAATCGGTAGTATATATATATATATATATATATATATAAATATATATATATATATATATATATATTTGTGCGTGTGTATATATATATGTATAGTGTATGTATAGTATATATGCGTGTGTATACATACCTATGCATAGTATATATATACTATACATACATATATATATACTATATATGTATATACACATATATATGATGAGAAATATGAAAATAGTATTCTTACAAAATAGAGAAATAAAAAGGAACAAACTGTATTATGTGTTCATCAACGTTTCGTCTTTATTTCGAGACTTCCTCTATATATGCTTATATATATATATATATATATATATATATAATATTATAGTTAATCGTCCCTATACTAATATATATATATATATTATATATATATATAATATATATATATATCATACATATATATATATATGTATATATATAATATATATATACATGTGTGTGTGTGTGGACTAACAAAGTATATATACTAACAAAGTATATATACTAACAAATATACCAGCGCTTCACAAGGGACTTTGCTATACACCAGGTATCCGCTTCACAGGCACCCTTGCAGTAAGTGAATGTTGTAAAAGCCACAAATGACCTTAACCTGGAATAATGGTGTGAACCATCCTTACCTAGAGGGGGAGCCATCATCATACCATATTTTGTCATGATTGGTCCAGTGGTATATATATATATATATATATATATATATATATATATATATATATATATATATATATATATATATACAAAGATATTTTCGTCCTACATCAAGGCTACTGATTGACTGGGGCAGGACAATCACTCTAGTTGTCCATTTGTCCATTTACACCAAAAGAAAGTAATACATAATACAATTAGAAGTACTTCTGCAGTTTACGAACCATGTTAGTTTTTAGATAAGATTTTCAAGTTTAAGTTCGATGTTTACGATATCTCTTGTTTATAAAATTGTTAGATGAAAGTCCCCTTAACCATTTTAAATTGGATTTCTGAATAATAATTTTATTATTTCAGCAGAGTTCGTGAACTCTGGAAATATCCAGTTAGAATATACAACTGCAACAAGTAAAAGTGTTACAGTAACCCTGAAAAGGGATTTACTTTTGTCCTACCACCGGAAGATGTGACACAAACTCGAAAGCTTGGTAGAATCAAGTTAGCACTTCTAAAGAAAAGGCATTCTGGTCTATTAAAATTGTCTACGTAGCTCTGTTGGTATTACCCGATCAGGATGTCTTTGAGAGTTGGCAATAAACCAATTCTTCCCAAGGAGGGAAGGCTATGTCTGAGAGGGTGGACAACCTAGGATAATCCAAGACTAATACCTCAGTTCGACAGATTAAAGGAGACAAAAATAGCCATTTTGTGATTGTCGAGAACGGATTCTCGACTGGTATTTTCCAGTCAAGAATTTCTGGGCTAGAGAAATTGCACAGAGCCTGGCCGAACTCATTTTCATATTAAAAGGCATGTTGTTTGTATACACGTGTAACAGCGTCGATGCGCATATACAAGTACTTGTGAAATGACGTTACAGGTAAGAAAAGGAGAAATAAAACGATCACGTTAGAGACGCGGATAACGTTCGAAATCACGTTCAAAGTGTGGATGACGTTAAAAAAGAGAATCACGTTAGGGACATCACAGCGGTGACGGGAGAATGAGAAAATAAATGTTGTTGTACAAAATAAAAAGCGAGTTGAAGTTCTTTCCTATTCTTGGTCCCTTTTGCGACGGAATATACAACATTACACAGATGAAATTTAAATTGTGTGGGGGCAAACAAAATCTTAGTATTTGAGAGGAAAAATTAACGGGTGCTAGTCAAACCAAAAACATCTTTATGTACGTACCCGTGACGGAAAGAAAATTTTGTATATCAAGGATCACATAAGTTTATAAGTAAAATTATCTTTATATAAAAAAATGGGAATTCGTAGGAATTACGATGATTTACAAGTCTGGGTTTAAACTTTATTTTACAATTTTTTTAATTTTGAAAATTAAAACTTTTATAAGATTCAGTACTCGGACACGAATGGGGACCGACCACAATATATATATATATATATATATATATATATATATATATATATATATATATATATGTGTGTGTGTGTGTGTGTGTGTGTGTGTGTGTGTGTGTGTGTGTGTACTAACAAAATATATATATACTAACAAATATACCAGCGCTTCACAAGGGACTTTGCTATACACCGGGTATTCGCTTCACAGGCGTCCATGCAGTAAGTGTATGTTGTAAGAGCCGCATATGACATTAACCTTGACCCTGAAAAATGGTATGCATCATCCCTAGTTGTGAGACCACCATCATGTCAGGTTTGATCATGATCTGTCCAGTGGCGTGGGCTGTAAGATGATTTACAAGTCTGAGTTTAAACTTTACTTTTGAAGAGCTACTTTAAAGAGAGGGATTGCCCTGTGATGAATTTTGAGAGTTTTTTCCCAAATGCTTCTCTCTTCATGTTAAGAATAAGTCTCTAAAATCTCGCAAAAATTGTAAAAATTTGGAATTATATTACCTGTTTGACGAACAATTCGCAAAATAGCGTCGAGTGAGATCAGCGATATTTTAGAATATTAAAATATTTATTAAAATGTACAACTACTGTAATTCTGCAAATTATCATGCATAGAAGATGACTTAAAACATTGTCTCATGTGATGACTACGGCTGTGACAACAGCATATCCTTTTCATTGTTTTGACTCTTTAGTATATATCCGTTAATATCTTATATATTTTTATATAGACTGATGTGATTCTCGGTTGATTGACTGTGTCTTACTGTGTCGGATATATGCAGGGCTCCTTCAGTCTTTAACAGACTATGAATATCCACGAAGGGGCGCCTGAAGTTTTTGTAGCAGGAGGTTCGCAATCTCCAACCACACATCTCCTGAGTCGACATTGTTAAATACCAGTGTCGAGTGAAGTGTATGTATAGGACGACTGGAAACAAATGCCGAGATAAGTGGAGAGCACATACAGCGCCTAGAATTCCAAAATGGTCACCCATCTGGTACTAACCAGGCTCAACGTTTCTTAACTTCGGTGATCTGACGAGAACCGGTGTGTCACTACGATTATGGAGTATATATCGGATATATACTTGAGAGTCAAAACAATGAAAAGAATATTCTGTTGTCTCAGCTCTAACGATGACTAGCTAGGAAATGAATACGGAAGTAGGTTAATTGAAATTTGAAACTGCAGAAACGCAAAATCTAGCCGCTAGATCAAAATTATACTAGTTAAATACCAAACAATTCGAAACAAAACCTCTAAACTCAATGAGAAAGCCGCTAAATTGGAAACACTGTTAATATACCTAATATGTATTCACACATGTTTTTAACTACCCGTGAATTTCTTTTTCAACTTTGGTTTCATAAAAGGGTGGTCATTCTGTTAATTTTATTCGGCTATGTTTTTCAGTGACCATTTCATGACAGTCTATTCTATAATCAAGCACGAGAACACGTCCACAGCCGAACTTCATCCAGCATTTGCCCATTTTTATCTGCCACCGTTCGTCCAGTTTGATGACCAACTCATTTCAAACATGACCGGCGGCCCTATCACAAAGATTTACGACGCCGATTCTGGACAATTGACCATTAAGGTAAAAAAAAACACATCAATCTATCTATCTATCTATCTATCTATCTATCTATCTATCTATCTATCTATCTATCTGTCTGTCTGACTGTCTCTCTGTCTGTCTACGAGGGTCTTTCCAAAAGTAAGTTCTCCTATTTTTTAACTAAAAATCTAAAATGCTAAAGAGCTACGAAGATGAGAGTGGTATCATTAAATTAAGCAACCTTTTATGCTCCAAAATTCATTTTTCTACATAACCATCACCATTCTTAATGAACTTTTTACAAGCCTCTTTTGATACCTCGGTCTTAAATGCTTGGGGCGCGCTTTGTCATTCACACCTCTGTCGCCATCTACAAACTCATGTCCTAACTGTGCTGACATCAACTGCATCGGTTTCTGTAAACGTTTAAAGGCGCCTGTGAATGTTGATCGGTGAAATTTTTTTTTTCTGTGTGACGGATGTCTGCTTCTTACGTACTTCCATGACAGGGGTTGCTTTTTTTTCCGAGTCTCACATCGTCAATAACTGCCACAGCGAGGTTACTCTTTCGGGTCATCATAACCCGTCATCATAATAATGCAATTCATAACCAGTCATCATTAGAATGCAATTTGCAATCCCTCTTCTGATCCATTCGGGCGGATTAAAAAATAGGAGACATTACTTTTGGAACGTCCCTCGTATCTCACTCTCTCTCTCTCTTTCTTTCTTTCTCTCTCGATATATATATATATATATATATATATATATATATATCGAGAGAGAAAGAAAGAAATATATATATATATATATCGAGAGAGAAAGAAAGAAAGAGAGAGAGAGTGAGATATATATCATATAAAATGAACTTTGTGTGTGTGCCTGCGTATGCGTGCCTGTCTGTGAGTTCATTCCCTACGAACTCATAAACGGCTGGGCCGAGTTATTTGACATTTTACACAACTGTAATTTTGTTATACATGGAAGGGGTAGATTCTGGCCATTAAAGGAACAACGTAAATAAGTTTGAAAATAATATTTATTAAAGGAAAAGGCTAGAATTGAATCCAGTAATCAAATTTTAAAAATGATTGCTATTTAGATGCGATCCCATGAATTTAGTGAATTGCTATTATAGTAGAAATGATTATAAAACAAAGATAGGTCAGTTAGGAATAATAGACAATGGATTGAGGAATTTTCTTTGTGTTGCCAAAAGGCGGGTTGGAGTCATTTTTAATATGTAAAACCCACGTGAAAAAATATTCACGTGTCTGAGCACGTTTTGGCGTCACAAAGAAAGATAGATCCAATATATTCAGTTAAGAGAGTTCGGAATCAGTCAGTTCAGTCAGAGTCGGAAGTGAGTTCGGAACAGTCAGAGGAGGAGAGTTAGCTAAGCCCCTTTTGGAAGCGAAAGAAAGGGTGACAAGACAATGTAATTCTGCAAGGCATTCGAATATCTATCATCATCATCATCCTCATCATCATCATAACCAGCTGGAATAAATGTCACCATGTAATTTATAAAGGGCAAAGTGTGTGTATATGTTTGTATGTCTCGAAAAACTTTCGACGGAATTGACGTAACCTGATCAAACTGGTATTGTTTTAAACCTCGAATCTTCGGACGACAAATATCGAAAAATTAGCCAAAACATTAATTCCTTCACCCTAAACTCAGCCGTTTTGTACAAGGAGGGGGCGATCTTTGCGTCGCGATTTCAGCAAGTTATCGTTCCCTTTTTGATTGACTGCGGTTACTACTTCTGACGTTCGTGACTTCCGGTCGCGCCATAGAAACATCGACTAAGACGTCAGGTTTTTTTTTCTCCTTCGTGTTACGTGTTCGAGCCTGACTGTCTACCACCACTTTGTTTTTACACCTCTGCCTAGTGTTGTTTTGATTTCTCCCACCCCGCTACTACCACTTTTTACACCACCTAAACACCCGGGCAACGCCGGGCACCCCCGCTAGTCATCTTTCAACCGAAAAGGTAATGCGTTTATGTGAGTCGTCTTTCTAAAAGAACATTGTATTTAACACCCTCTTTTCAAAGTGTTAACTGTCTGTCCCACTCTTTCATAGTTTGTCCCCATCATCAATAATAAATTCCCTTCTCTGTGTTAAAAAAAAAACAGTCCACTGTTACATCTATATCCCTTCTACTACAAATAATTACCTCAACAAGTAATTGTCATCATGGTCGCCGTCACAGTGTATTATCCTCTATTATAGACTAGCCTGGGTGCCCGGCGTTGCCCGGGTATTTAGAGGTGGGTGTTGAGCAAAAAAAAAAAAATGTGGTAGTAGCCAGGCAGGCTCGATCCCGTACAGCGAAGGAGGAAGAGAACGTGAAAAAAAACAACATGTCTTTGCTGTTGCATCTATTGCCAAACTGGAATAAGGCTAGACAATCAAAAAGAGGGAATGTCTTTCGAAAATATCGGCGAAAAAAAAACGACCTCTCCCTGTAGAAAAGTGCCAAGTTAAGGGTGAAGGAATTAATGTTTTTAGCCAAATTTTTTATATTTCTCGTTCGAAGGGTTGAGCTTCAAAACGATATCGATCTCGTGAAAATCTGCCGCCTCTGTGGAAAGTTACATACATATACATCTAAACAGACAGGTGAGATTTATATTAAAGAAGATGTCTCATCCTCCGATATGTACACCCGCTGTTAAACATTTTATGTACATGGCTGTATCTTTAGAGAGGTTTTGTATCGGAATGTCTTCGATAAGTAGCGATAATCCAAATAATCTGATGAAAGAAAGAACGGACGATTTTGATCAAAGTTAACACTTTATACAGCCTAACAAGTATATTTGAGAAGTTTTATCACCATACAAGCAAAACGGCCCAGCATATAAAATCAAGAGTATGTTCTTTGGCAGTGCCGCGTTCAAAATGAATGATTTTATTTAAAACACAATTGATCTATGGCATTTGGCCTTTTCATTTTAAACTTAAATTCAAGCCATTAACACACCTTTTAGGCCCCTGCCTCTCGGTCTTTCTGTCTGTCTATCTATTCCACTTTTTATTGAAAACTAATGGGCAAATAAGCCTGAAATGCCAACATTGAAAACTAATGGGCCAATCAGCAATTATGTCAAACATAATTTCAATAGTAGGTTCTTTGATATGACAGAGGCGCGTTCAAAATGAATGTTTCTATATAGACCGCAATTGAACGATGACAGCTGACATTTGCATTTTAAGCTTTAATTCAAACTATTATATATAAAATAATTTTATAAAACCAACAGTAGGTTTACTACAGTGCAATGTAGACTACAATGCGGGAGGCATGTGAAGCGTCCTCCCAATACACCGCGATGGGTTCCTAACTAGAGCAATCAATCAATCAATTTGTTTAGTTTATAGAAATGAGAGAACGACACAATGGAGGTTTCATTCTATATTGACAAACAACTTTATTTGTCATTTTCGTTAGTAGCTTTGGTAGAAGAGAGAAACGTATTAGTAAAAGAGTTAATTGAAAGAAAGAGAAAAGTGTTCAAGGTTTTTAAAGATAGATTTAATATCATGCCGGCTGGTTGAAGAAGAGAATAGTTCAGTGTTCGTGCGCGCATGTGTTCATAGCTAGTAGTCGCCGGGGCAAAAGAGAAAGGACAAAGGCGTCAGTGTACTAATGTGTTGTGAGTATGAGTTGTATCAATGAGAGTAGTTCTGTGGAATGATAAATAAAGTTCGCGTGGGTACCGCACGTGGAAATAAATGGTAGTTTGAGAAGAACCATAGCTAGCTCATTGTACTCACGTCCTGCCTGGGGTCACAGCCCCAGGCAGAGTCTGATCCCAGGCAGGGCCAGGATCTAACAGGATTAAAGGTTCCTGATTTCGCCTTTTATATACTCGGTCACGTGATTGAGAGCTGGCTTGTGATTGGACAAGCCAGGAGGAAATGGATTGCAAATCTCGAGTCGTGAGAAGTAGCTTCTGCCTGTGATTGTAGCGGCTGCTACAAGTTCGCTGCACTTTATCATGACAAAACCCTTGCTAAATTTCAGGCTGATTGATTGGCGCATTAGTTTTCAAGAAAACGTGGGATGGATAGACAGACAGAAAGACCGAGAGACAGAGGGCATAAGAGAAATATAAGAAACTACTATAGATTCGCACTTACTTGTCTAAAATAATAGTGCACATGCAAATGTTTTAATGATATATAGATCTTTACAAATAAATTGTAATGGTGTGACCCTTTGGGCTGTGATCATAGCGCAGTATCTGTGTTAACTGTGGCAAGCAGAGCCAAGGGTCAAAACATTATTATTGTTATTATTATTATTATTATTATTATTATTATTATTATTATTATTGGCTCACATGGAGCTTTCACACAAGTCAACAGACGATCTGATTGGAAACCTGTGGTGTTCTCTGGAAGCTGAGTGACAACAAGTCTCCCCAGACGTCCAGCTCTCACCACCTCCTTCGATAGCATTTGCAAATGAATTTGCATCATCGCAACAGCCGCTTACCATTGATTTCTCGCTGGTAGTGGCCATTGGTTTATACTGGAATTTGAGTGACACTCAGCTTCCCCAAGGTCCCAGTTCTCTTTGCGCTTGTCCAGCCGAGGTCTAGTTGGCGCTCTCTCCTCGGTCTTTCAGTCCTTCTTGGCCATTCTCGGCCCTTTGGTATCACATTTTTATTGGGGGGAACGGTGATGAAACAATGGGGGGAGTCTTAAGGGGGGTGTAGAACTTATAGATATGCAGTTTCGGTGTTTTTCATTCCCTGTAACGATTATTCGTTATATTGTCTTGTATTATTCTCCGCATTCAAGGATTTTCCTTATTATTTCAGTCGTTTTCATTATCGTTAGTCATTGTACTTTTGCAGTTATTCCTCTGATTCCAATTTCTGACATTCTTTTTTCGAAGTTTTTCGGAATTGTTCCTAGTGCTCCTACTATTATCGGTACTATTTGGACTTTCTTCATCATCCAACTCCCTTTTCATTATTATTATTATTATTATTATTATTAGTATTATTATTATTACTAATTGATTCGAGCGACGGCGGGTCGCTGGATTAATTATTATGATTGGCATATAATAATATCGCAGAAAGAATGTGAAAATAGTAAACAGATGTAAACATGATTTTGGTTTGCATAAACAAATAACTAGATTAGGGGACATCAGTTGTTGGTCTGAGACACGTACTGACACGTGATGAAATATAGATTTGGGGAGATTCTAGGCAGTCGTTAGCTGGACATCAGAGAGAACAGACGTCTCAAAAAAGGAGAGTTGATCTCCTTGATGCAGGGAGCGGCGTCATTTCATACAGCTAAGATGTGAAAACGTGTAATCTCTGAAAATGCCAGCCGAATCATGGAAATAAATGTTCGTAAATAATTCAGGTATGTGTTGTGTTATTTACATCTGTTAAAAAGAACTGTTTGTCTACAACTGTTTCGATACGTCCACGTCAATCGTTTTCTGTTAGAACTGTTGAATAAATGTTAAAATATACACACTAGACGATCAACTAATGATACAACGTATCTACATACACGCATTTGCACGTACACGAATATACAGAGAAAAAAATCAACTATTTAACATGTACGTCGTTATGGAATATATTCACATACACATTATACAACATACCCATTTTTAGAGCCCTATAATAAAACATAAATATTTACACTTTTCCTAGATCGTCTTACTGCTCCAGAAATTATCTCACTTCTTACACAATCATGTGCCAAATACGACCTAAGATGGAGTACTGGCAAGGAGTTGTACAGGGTGCCACAAAGTCACGCACCAATGTTAATATTTATTTTTTATCAATATAATATTTTAATTTCTGGGGTCACATTAAGCAAATTGTTTCTTCAACGAAGATTCGTGATTTGGATCATCTGAAGAGTCGTATTATTGATGCTTGTCTTCAAATTGATGGTGATGCTGATTTACTGAATCGTGTCTATATGAACTTTGAATTTCGTATTGGCTCGTGCATAGCTGCAAACGGCGAACATATCGAGCAATTGTAATCCTTGTAAAGAACTTTGAATTTGAATAAATGTTACTACTATAACTTTTTTAATTTTTTAACTTTTTTAATTAACATTGGTGCGTGACTTTGTGGCCACCCTGTATAGAGCACTCTTACCTATCTTGATATGGTATAAAACTGACCTGGAAATCTTGTGGGCGATATCATTTTCTCTCCGCTACTTCTTTCACACAGAATAGACGTTGTGAGTCTATACTTGGTCTATCGTTATTTTCATGGCAAGTGCTCGACTTAGCTTCAATCTATGCTTCCTGTAAAACATTCATAACGAAAGAAAACAAGTCTTTCTACAACTACCATCAACAAGTTTCCTTACTCTTCATCTGTGATGGGAGCATGGTCAGAGAGCTCTGAAAAAATATGAAGTGTGAACAGCACTAGAATGGAATGCATGTCATAAGTTGAGGAAGATATGACCATCCACTCTCTCAGAAAAGTTGAAAGTAAGACTCGTTATGGCCACAGTAAGAACAGTCCTTCTCTATGGTGCTGAGGCATGGACTCTTACAAATGCGCTAAAGAAGAGACTGGATGGCTGTTACAGACGGATGCTCAGGATGGCCCTCAATACATCATGGAAGAGACGCGCAGCAAACCAGCAGCTTTATGGTGATCTGCCACCAGTATCACTCAAAGTACAGTAGAGAAAGATGATAGCAGCGAGTCTCTGCATGAGACGCAGCGAAGAGGAAGCTAGACAGCTCGTTCTCTGGATACCAACAGATGGACACCCAAACCGTGGTAGAAGAAGAATGACCTACATTGACAACCTGCTACAGGACACACGATTGGAAAGTGCTCGAGACCTGCAAACTGTCATGCGAGATCGAGTGAACTGGAGAAGTCATGTGGATTTGGTGGTGAAGCGTCCTGAAAGATGATGATGATGATGAGGAGGAGGAGGAGGAGGAGGGGAGGAGGAGGAGGAGGGGAGGAGGAGGAGGAGGAGGAGGATGGGGGAGGAGGAGAAGAATTATCTGTGCCTAAAACTAAACAAAATTCACAAGCAAAAGTTTCTTTCGTATAACTATCTGTCCGTGGAACACAATCCTGTGGAGCTGCTTCCCAGCTGACTATAACATGGTCGTTTTCAAGTCCAATGTAAGCAAGTTCTTGATGGGCCTTACTCTTAAGTAATCAAATTCTCCTCAAGTTCCATCATCATCGATTATCAGAGTGTGTGAAGCATTATCCTCGACTGGCTTTAGGGCATTGGTAAGTGGTGACCCCCTAATAAAAAAAACCCTGTACGCCATGTTAATAGGACTTTGTTTTTATCTTTCAGTTTGATCATCTTTTCTTTACCGACATTATATCATTCTCCTTCGCCGTAGTCCGACGACCCAATGCCACTGCATCACGGTCCCTGGTAAACAGCACCGTCCCGTTCGAGGCCGGCGGCTACATGATTCACCGGCCAGGCAGTACCCACCCCAACGGCACTTACTTCTTCAGTCAAATGGATGCCCTAATGTTCGCGGTTCAGTTTCCACCGGTTGTTGGTAAATATAAGTGATTTCCTTTCAATTTTCTTTTATTCTTTTCATTTGTTGGTTTACATTAAGTTTAACATATTTCTCCATTATAGAAACTAACAAATGCGTGTTACTGTTGTAACGAAATACCTGTGTTACCTACGAATGAACGTATCCATACACAATAAATACCGTATGACAATGCCATAAGTCGGGAGTCGATATCCGGTGGACCAACCAAGGTTGTTCGTTGGCTGGACGAACAAACTCGCATTTTATGTTTTTGTTAATATATTTTTCTATTCTAGTCACGTGTTTTGTTTTCCTTGTAAAAGGTTATAACACTGGTGAACAAGGATTCGAAAGTATGTGCTCACGAAAATTTTCTCTGACACTTGCAAATGTGGATTCGATCATCAAGGGATACCGCGTCTCAATAAGTCTAGTTAACCACGAAATTGTAAATTAATATAATAATTTCCCCCACTCTTTATCTGTGCCTAAACCCAAACGTAGATTCCATGAATAAAGTTTCTTTCTTAGAACTGCACGCCTGTGGAACTGTCTTCCGTTTGCCTGATTTCCAGCTGACTACAATATGGTTATCTTCAAGTCCAATGTAAACAAGTTCTTGATGAGCTGTTCCACTTAAGTTAACAAATTTACCGAATTTCAATTACTAACGATTACTATATTGTTCAATTGACTGCTATATATTATTTAACCCTTATCCTCGAGTGGCCTATGGGCCTTAATAAATGATGATACCTATGTACAAAAAAACAAACTACCCCTCGCCCAAAAATAATTGTAGTGTAAACAGACTTGCGTCACACCAAATAGTTATGAATGGTCAAAGAGGATGGAAAGACCGAGGGGGAAAAGCAATAACTCACACTTTTGTGTGTTCTTGTTAATACGTTTTTCTACTCTATTTTCTTTGTGACCCTTTAAGCAGGAATATAACAGTTACAAAATATAACACACTATCCTCAACAGGGTAGTAATGCCCGGGGGGATAATGTGATTACGAACAAATATGTACTAGGCGGCCCTTCCTAAAGGACGAGCTAAAACCAAGGAAGGATGGCGACATGATGATTAAACAGATGCAAGGAGGAAGTAATTCCTGGAAGGAAGGTGTCATGTCAAACAAGCATATACTACGTTGACTCTTCCATCCAATGAGGAGGAAATTCATGGGAGGATCTGTCTTGGTGAGACCCAATTACCATAGAAATTTAACATGTTAAATGTTGAAAATAGGGCGGACCAATTGGCTTATCTTATTCCTTATGGTTTCCATTTTAGACACGTGCGGCGGAAAACTGGATTTTTCTCCTTGTCAAGTTATAGCATCTCCAGAATCCAAATATGAAAACGGAGGTAAGTACCAGAATAAAAACTAACACATAAAACTATGTAGCAATAGGAAGTCGACCAGCGGTAATCGTGACACCCTGCACTGGATGGAACACTAGTGTCTGTAGGTATTAAAAAATTATTATAGTAATCAGCATATAAACTATATATATATATATATATATATATATATATACTATATATACTAATATATATGCTGTTACTATAATAATTTTAATAATAAGTTTAATAATAAACACTAGAGGCGCTAGTGTTTCATCCTTTCGTGAATTATCAGTGCAGGGTATCACGTTTACCGCCGGTCAGGAGATTCGAACCTGGCCACGAAGCAATCTCTGACTCCATTAGCCAGGAACAAACCACACGGCAAACATTAACCGCGAGAAATAGCGTTGAAATTTAAACATTTATTTTTAAAATGTTGAGACGTCCGTCCAGAGTTATCTAATGATTATAACATCATGATCTGCTCATGCAAACTTAAGTGACCGACTTATATATATATATATATATATATATATATATATATATATATATATATATGTGTATGTATGTAAAATATTTTTGACTCCTAATGGGGGTATGAAACGAATGGATTCGCCAACCATTTTTATAACCAACGGCTGTGCTAAAACAACCAATGAAAACGTTTCAAAATTATTATAAAAATTGTCGAATTTTGGATTCAATCAGTTCGCCGTTAACTACGCCACGGACCGCATTTGATTCTTGGCCGCCATCTTGGTTTCTGATCTGAACTACGCCGCCATCTTTGTTCAACACAGTGTCTCAAAACTTAACAGATTATGCGCCCAGCCACCGTCTTTTCTTTGACGGATCGGAATCTAAATTCGAATTGTGGCAGGTAAAATTTCGGGGATATCTAAGGATTCGAAAACTACACAAAGTCATACAATCTACAACAGAGAATCCAAACGACCCCGAGTTTCTCGAAAAGAACGCGACTGTTTTTGCAGAACTGATTCAATGTTTAGACGATAGAAGTCTGTCGCTGATTATAAGAGACGCATTGGATGATGGGAGGAAAGCATTGAACATATTAAGAAAACATTATTTATCAAAAGGGAAACCGAAAATAATATCCCTACATACAGAATTAACGTCTTTGAAACGTAACGAGGATGAAACGATTACCGACTACCTTATAAGGGCAGAAACAACCGCCAATGCCTTAAAACTCTTAGTGAAATAATAAGCGATAGCTTGTTGATATCAATGATCCTCAAGGGACTTCCAGCCGATTTTAAACTGTTATAACTCAGAAAGACAACCCCTTAAATTTCAGCGAATTTAAAGTGGCACTGAGCAGTTACGAAGAGACTAATCGTATGCTCGTGGACAAATATAACTCCAGCAATATTATGAAGTTCAAAAATGCTTCTCGAAAGCAGACACCACCAAATTACGCACCTCACCGCAACGTATTCTCCAAAAGTAATTTTCCTAAGAAAAAGAATAAAATTATCTGCTATAATTGTGGACGACTCAACCACAAAAGTTTCCAATGTCGATATAAACGCTCTAAAATGGACTCCGTAAAAAACGTTGAGAACTTTGAGGAAGAACATACATTTCTATTCACATATAACTTTGACAATACCACAAACGGTAAAAATCTCCTTGTAGACTGTGGTGCTACAGCACACGTTATCACCAAGGAATCTGATTTTATTAATTTTGATTCAAACTTTAATCGTCAAAGTCATTTTGTCGAACTTGCCGACGGTAGTCAAATAGATGATATAGTCTTGAAAAGAGGTGATGCTAAAATATCCCTAAAAAAATAATAAAGGCGAAATCTGTAGCTGTATTCTAAAAAATGCTTTGTTCATACCTACATTTAAGCAAGACATATTTTCCGTGCAGGCTGCAATTAAACAAGGCGCGAATATACAATTTGGCCAAAATACATCAAAATTGATATACCCCAATGGAACTGTATTTGACATTAAAGAAAATGGCCGACTATATTATTTAAAAAGTATGGTTCCCTCAAAAACTGCCTGTCACGACTTGGAAACCTGGCATAAAATTCTAGGACACTGCAATACAGCTGATATTAAAAAATTACCAAATGTAGTCGAAGGCATGAAAATAATACCTTCAGACGATCTCTCAAATTGTGATTTGTGTGCACAGGGGAAAATGACAAAAGATATAACGCCAGACAAACAAGCTATGAAAGGCTTGTGCATTGTGACTTAGCAGGTCCGATCAGCCCGATGGGGAGAAATAATCTAAGGTACGTTTTGAACTTTGTTGATGATTTTTCCGGTTTAATTATGGTTTATTTTCTAAAAAACAAATCCGACACTATCCTCACCACTCAAAAATATTATTTAGCTGATGTTTCCCCGTACGGTTCAGTAAAATGTATTCGCTTAGACAATGGGGCTGAATTTACTAGTAAAGACTTTGAACTTCTATTAATTAATCACCGTATTAAACACGAGAAATCAGCGCCGTATTCCCCCTTCCAAAATGGCACCGCTGAAAGGGCATGGCGAACCCTTTTTGAGATGACAAGATGCCTACTTATCGAAACGAAATTAGCGCATGGGTTATGGAATACGCTTTAATGGCAGCAGCATATATCAGAAATAGATCGTTCAATAAGAGGCTAGGAAAAACGCCGTATGAAGCGTTTTGCGGTGTAAAACCTAAAATGAACAGAATGCATCTGATTGTTTTGCATTTATAGAAAACACCAGTAAACTAAATACTAAAAGTGAAAGAGTTACTTTCGTAGGTTACGATAAAAATAGCCCGGCATACTTCATCTACTTCCCAAATCAAAATGCCATAAAAAGGGTTAGATGTGTAAAATTCAGTGATACATTAACTTTAAAAAATGGCGATCCAGTGGATGAAAAACGTGAAATATTACCTAGCATCTTAATCGATCACAATGAAAATATTAATAACGACGACAATTACAGTAGAACTTCTAACGAAAATATTAACCAGACACGTCGATACCAAATAAGGGAGCGAAAAAGGCCAGACTTCTTACAAATTGAAAAGATACAAGATTACGTTGTTGATTACTGTTATTCGTTGAACAGCGCACCGAAAAGTTATAATGAGGCGATTAATTCAGAAAATCACCATGAATGGGAACAAGCTATGGTATCCGAATTGAAAGCTTTATTAAAATAACACATACGAAATAGTGGCAAAACCAACAGATAAAAATATAATTTCTTCACGCTGGGTTTTTTTTCCAGCTCTGGCAGTGAAACTTTTAAAGCAAGATTTGTGGCAAAAGGTTATTCACAAATTTCTGGAGTGGAATATTTTGCAACATTTTCACCAACGACAAATTAAACGACAATTAGAATTTTATTACAACTTGCCGCTCAATACAATTTAAAAATACATCAAATGGATGTAAAAAATGCTTATTTAAATGCTCCGATTTACTGTGAAATCTACATTTACCCTCCAGAAGGGGTTAAAATGAAAAATAAAAATTGGGTGTGGAAATTAAATAAATCGTTATATGAACTAAAACAAAGTGCGCACAATTGGAATTTAACACTCCATAATTATTTAATAGAACAAGAATTCAACCTATGTCCCGCAGACGCGTGCATGTATACCAAAAATGTAGGTAATAAATTGTTGATTTTGGTTTTTTGGGGTGACGATATAGTACTTGCCTCAAACTGTGACAACACTTGAAAAGATGTTAAAAATGAATTAAATAAAAATTTTAAATTGCCGATCTTGGACGACTGTCATGGTTCCTCGGTATAAAATTTACTTGTGAAAATGAAACTATAACTATGAACCAATCACGATACATTGAAAAAAAATCTGCTCAAGTTCGGAATGCAAGATTGTAAGCCGCGTTCAACTCCCGGCGAAATAGACATAAATAAAAATATAGAGACCGAAACAAAATCCATAGATAATCGAATATGCAGGGAAATGGTTGGAAGCCTCATCTACTTGATGACCGCAACAAGGCCTGACATATGTTACACTGTAACAAAGCTGTCTCAAAACTTATCGAAACCGACAATTAAAGACCTTAATCGTGCAAAACAAATCCTTCGTTACCTAAAAGCAACCAAGGAACAATCTTTAAGATTTAAAAAGTCTACATATCTTCTAAATTTAGAAGGATTTTCGGATTCAGATTGGGCTAACTCTGTGATAGAAAGAGTATAGCGGGGTATTGTTTTAGACTGTCAAAGACTGGACCTATGATCTCTTGGAAAACTAAAAAGCAACAAATTGTTGTCCTTTCTACTTGTGAAGCAGAATATGTGGCTCTTACTCATTCCGCGCAGGGGGCAATTTTTCTGAAGACCCTTCTAAAATCTATTTTAAAACCAGATATAAGTAAAAACCTATAGTAATTCATTGTGATAATCAGAGCAGTATCTTATTAGAAAATAATTCTATGATTCATCAAAGGTCGAAGCATATTGATATCAGATATCATTTTATAAGAGATGAAATAAGGATAAAATCTATTACTCTTACTTATGTGACGTCTGAAAATAATATAGCCGACATTTTCACTAAACCTATAAAAAGAATAAAATTAAGACATTTTATAACCGAACTTTTTGGAATCTAATTATGAATAAATCACTTTTCAGAAACCCAAAAGGAGAAGCATGAACAGTCAAAATCACACGAACAAAAAAAGTGACTTGTTAAAACCCTTTTGTAAACTTCCTATTTGTCAAATAGTTATTTTTTACTTTTTTTATTTTTCGGCAGACATGTGTTAAAACAAAATAAAATGTATATTTCTGAATTTTTGTGCATATGTTTGTATGTATTTGAAAAGTATTCTATTTGTATGTTTGTATTTGTATATATATAATCTCCATATATATATATATATATATATATATATATATATATATATATATATATATATATATACTGTGTGTGCAAAATCAAGACTTCAAGACAAGGTTGTTGATGGCAACAAAAAGTGTATTTCATTTTACATTACAATTGTTTCAATGTCTAGTTCGACAATTTCAAGCATTATATTGTTTAAAAATTAAAAAAAACAGCATTTCCTAAGACTTTATGAATAACACACTATTGGCAATTTAGCATTTTTTGAATAGAAAGAAAAAAGGTCGGGGGGAATCCCTAACGGGAAAAGTATGCGAGAAACATTTACCTTGGTGGTGATTACGGAAAAGCCCATTTGAATATTAACTTTCGTATCCTTATTTAAGAACAGAGTTATGGGAAGTTTCTACGGAGAGCCCTAAGCCATTTAAAAAAATAATTATTTTTAAATATATCCCATTTGTTGGGTTCCTAAATTCCTTTATTTCCCAATGATTGATGTTTTGTAAAAGTAATTTTTTAAAATTTTGTTTCTATATTTATATTATGGCCGTAACAACCTTGTAAAGACGTTACGGTTAGTTTTAGTTTCGTATTAGTGGCAAGTAATGTTTATAGATTATCGTTCTATTGGTACATGGATATAATACAATTTCCGATTTAGAATTTGATTGAATATGAGAATAAAGTAAAATGGGTGTATTAAATATATATAAACCTTGTAGGAAATTTCGGGTGAAGTGTTCTAATCTATTTACTGTCTGACAATTCATTGTTATTCTACTTGAAAAATGTTTTTATGTCGTTGCATTGGAGGATTTGAAGGGAGATAATCCAATTATGTTGTTGAGTACTGCTAGCTAATTCTGTTTGAAACTGGGTCGACTTTGTTACTTATAATGGTTAAAGGGAAGAAATTCAGCCCGTTTGTTTTCGGTTCATTGATTACAAGAAGGGGACTATGATTTAATAATTAATAAAATCAGATAGGTCCAGAACGGGCTTATTTAACAAATTAATATATAAATTATGTTTTTAATCTAAAGGAATAGGTTGTGTTTAACCCGCATCTGTTATTAATCACTTATGCTGCTTCTGTCATATAATTTATGCGTTGTGTTCTTGGGTGTCTAAATAAATAAATATTGTATGTCCTCTAATTATTATTCTCACAGCAAATCCACCCATGGCTCCAAGTGTGTTTTACTCCGGTGGGAAGATGTCTACTCCTTCATTTATGGGGGAAAAAAATTTTTTTTAATGGCTTAGGGCTCTCCGTAGAAACTTCCCATAACTCTGTTCTAAAATAAGGATACGAAAATTAGGCGATACATTAATATCTAAATGAGTTTTCCGTAACCACAACCAAGCTAAATGTTTCTAGCATGTTTTCCCATTAGGAATTGTCCCCCTTTTTTATTTTCTATTCAAAAAATGCTACAGTGTGTTTATTCATAAAGTCTGAAGAAATGCTGGTTTTTGAAAATTTTCAAACGATATAATGTTTGAAATTGTCGAACTGGACATTGAAACAATTGTAACGTAAAATGAAATACACTTTTTTTTTGCTATCAACACCTTGTCTTGAAGTCTTGACTTTACACACACAGTATATTAATGCTCAATTATGAAATGTGAAAATTTTGTAGCTTAATCCTTAAGTACACCCTTTTAGGTTTAAAATCGATTGGCATATGAAAATTTACTGAATTACACGAACTCGGTATATTACATATAAGTCTATATATATATATATATATATATATATATATATATATATATATATAATAAAATCTCCATATATATATGTGTGCATGTATATATATATATATATATATATATATAATCTCCATATATGTATATATATATATATATATCCATATGTATATCCATATATATATATATATATATATATATATATTTATTTTTAATTATTTTTTACTATTATAATTAAATACCTACAGACACTAGTGTTTCATCCTTTCGGGAATCTCCAGTGCAGGGTGTCACGATTATTACCAGTCGAACGATTCGAATCCCGTATCACGAGACATCTCTGGCTCGATTAGCGGAGACCTAATCAATTCGGCTACCATTAACCGCTTGAAATAACGTTGAATTTTAAGCATCTTAATTTTTAGTGTTCATTTACGCCAGACATACAGTGATCTAATCGTTATACGATGATCTACGCATAAGAGCTAAATTGACCGACTTTTAATTCAACTGAAAGTGCTCAACGATAAGAAACGAATTTCTTAAACGGGCTGTCATAATAATTTTTTTACTATAATAATTAAATATCTACAGACACTAGTGTTTCATCCTTTCGGGAATCTTCAGTGCAGGGTGTCACGATTACTACCAGTCGAACGATTCGAATATATATATATATATATATATATATATATATATATATATATATATATATATATATATATATCGATATATATATCTCCATATATATATCTCCATATATATATATATATATATATATATATATATATATATATATATCGATATATATATCTCCATATATATATCTCCATATATATATATATATATATATATATATATATATATATATGTCTCATATATATATATATCCATATATATATATATTTATATATATATAAATATATATATTTATATATATAAATATATATATTTATATATCTCCATATATATATATATCCATATATATATATATCCATATATATATATATATATATATATATATCTTCATATATATATATCTTCATATGCATATTCATATATATATACATACATATAAATATATATATATATCCATATCTATATACATCATCCATATATATAAATACATATATATATCCATATATAAATATCTATCTATATATATAAATATATATAAATATATATATATATCCATATATATATATATGTATATATATATATAAATTGTATACATATCCATATATATAAATATCTATCCTGATATCTATATCTATCCTGATATCTATCTATCTATCTATCTATATATATATATATATATATATATATATATATATATATATATATATATATATATATATATATATATATATATATATACGCAGCAGCATTCTTTCCCTTATGCATTCTTCCTTAAATAACATAAATGATTCCCTTTTCCATTTGGAGGCTCAGTCTCAATTGATTTTCTCATAATTTATCTAAACGCATTTTTTTAATTAATCGCGCGCCTGAAGACAATGCATGGTGGTTGAAAACGTTCGCAACTCAGCGACACTGCTTCGTCAAATGGAAAAGGCGAATCGCAAGCGAAACAAACAGGAATTATAGTTCGCCACACGTAACTACATAATTTTATTACCCGGGCCCTATTAACTGTTCATAACTTGCTATATGTGTGATTACACTTAATTTCAAATGTTTAGACAAATATTTCCTGAGTAATTTAATAGAGATCGCAGAGGTCATTTTTTTTTTAACTTTGACCCCAATGTTGACCCTTTAACATTTATCATTTTGGTCTCAAATCAATATACAAAGTTTTACCGATGTCCAAATTATTTACATCTAAACTTTCAATTCTTTAGACCCAAATTGGCGAAGGAACTTGGTAGAATTTGCAAAGGTCAACTCTGTGAACATTGACCGTTTGGCAGCAAATTATCCCCCCCAAACTTACTAAAACACTTGCCACATGTCTAAATACCCTTTATGTATAAACTAAAATGTTTAAACCCAAAATGTGCTGAGTAGTTTGCTAGACACAGCAAAGGTCAAATCGTTTGAACTCTGATCTGTTGCCAACTCAAATTTTCGACCCAAACCGATTAAAATCTTGTCCTATCCCTGAATACCCTTTATTAAAAATTTCAAATGTTTAGACCAGAAATTGGCTGAGTAATTTGGTAGAGACAGCAAAGGTCAAACTTTTTAAAACTTTGATCCCAATTTTGACCCCTTAAAACTTATATTTTTGGGTTCAAATTAAATTAAAAAGTTTGATCTATGTCCAAGTAACCTTTTTTTTCTGTGATTACAGACTTAAGTTACAGATTACACAAAAAAAATTGGAAAGAACATTTTTTATAACTTCATGTGGGGGTTCAAGTTTTCAATAAATTTCGTATTCAATTTAGTACAACGTTATAATTGAAAAATGAACCATCACGTTAAAAGTTATAAAAAATGTTTTTTCAAATTCTTTTTATGGGTTTGTATTACTGTACACATAGATTCGAAAAAGTTGTCAAAAAACAAATATATAACAAATGAATGTTATCAAAGGCAAGATAAGTTACTTTTTTTTACCTAACTGGATATATTTTTCGTGTTTTTATTCAATGTAACATGTTTATTCAGCTCGAAAAACATGCAGTGTTTACCGATGTATTGGAAAATTCAAAATGGCGCCCAACACTCTCTTTAACATGGTAAGTTTGGGAAAAGGTGTTATAAATAATAAACTAGACAAAATAATATTAAAAAAAACACCGAATATATGTCAACTTATGTCACGGTAACATATAATCAGCGAATTTCTAACAGTATTTTTTCTAGTTTATAATTTATAACATCTTTTCCTGAACTTATCGTGTTAAAGAGAGTGTCGGGAGCCATTTGGATTTTTCCAATACATCGGTAAACACTGTATCCTTTTCGAGCTGAATAAACATGTTACATTGAATAAAAACACGAAAAATATATCCAGTTTGGTAGAAAAGTAACTTATCTTGCCCTTGATAACATTTATTTGTTATATATTTGTTTTTTGACAACTTTTTCGAATCTATGTGTACAGTAATACAAACCCCTTTTTATAGTCTAAAACTTAAGTATGTAATCGCTAATATTAACAGAAAAAGTTTTTAAAAAAGTGAAACTTGTGGAATTTTGAAGGTGGGCAATCTCGCTAACATCCACCTTTTTTTTTTTCAATATTTTAAGCAGATTATTATTGATTTGACACCAGACTTTTAGGGGTCGCTCAGTTTCTAATACAACGTAAGGAGATCTTGATCTACAACACTAAAACAGCCCATACCCTAAGGTAAAGTTTGCGGAGTATGGGTTGTTGTAAAAATGGAACGGAAATTTAAATTTCGTTCCGTTTTGATCGTTTTTTTTTTATTGTACCCCTAAAAAACGAATGTGATCGAAAGAATAGCATTCAGTAATCGTACTTTATTTATGTTTATTTATAAAAATAAAATTGTATTAACAAAAACGAAATAATTTAATTTTAAACGAAAAAAAAGTCAATTTGGTATTTTTTTTACATATTTTCGATGATTACTTGACAGAAACGCGACCACATGTGGTTAATTTAAATTAAATTTAAATCACATGATTACATTTTCAATAATCACGTTATTAAATGTTACCCATTAAAAATTTACCCATATTGTAAACACATTATGAAGCGAGACGAAAAGTTCCTTTTAGTGATGTCACGTGACGGCTGGCGGTGATGCTGGTATTTCCCCCAAATAAAAAAAAAATGGCCAGATCGTTACAAATAAAACCAGCTAATTTATTAAATAAAAATTAAGTATAATGTTATAATTAAAAAGAAATATATAAAAACACGCATGCGTACACTGAAAATACTATACCAAAATGTTGAAGCAATCGGTGCGGTGTTTTTTTTTAGTTTTTCAAAAACTAACAAACCAATATATATATATATATATATATATATATATATATATATATATATATATATGTATATATATATATATATGTATATATATATGTATATATATATACACATATGTATATATATATATATATATATATATATATATATATATATATATATATATATATATATATATATAGTAGAACCCTGGGATACGGCATTAAAAATTAGTAACAAAATACAGTACAGTATATAATACACATATATATATAATCAAATTACATTATAAATAACATCGTTAAGCGAGGCAAGTAACGTTAACCAGGGTGCCGAAAAACATCGTATTCCACATCGTTAACTGAAAAACCGTATCCAGGGGTCTACTACATATATATATATATATATATATATATATATATATATATATATATATATATATACATACTAAAGTTCAGATAAGCATGGTCAGTTTCGTATGTACGTTTCACTGTTTTATGAGTGTACATTTATTTCTCAGTAATATCTAATAAAAAACTTTATTTTTTCAGTGTTCGAACCTTTTATTCGCGGCGGTGAATTCTCTTCGAAGCGATACCTTCAGATATACTTCGGCAACAAAGTCCGGGTTGAACGGGTGTCCATTATGCGCCAGATTCAATCCGAAGGCGATGTGTTGCTCTTTAACCTTGCCTACAGTGATGACGGTATCAGCTGGGTGCCAGGCGATAAGGTAACGCAAGTTTTATTAGCAACCAGAACATATTGAGCCAGTAGTGATAATTCATTATTTTTTAAAGATAAACATTTTTTTTAAAAAATTAATACTATTTAAAAGGCAAGAGGAAAAAATGCAACAAATTAAACACAGGAAGAAATTATCAAAATTGAGAGACTTACGGGTCTCGTTTAGATCAACGAACATCTTCATAAAAAGTCATCTGGACGAAACCAGTAACTATTATGTTCTTGATGATTTCTTCTTGTGTTGAATTTGTTTTTTTTTTCTTTCTCTTTTTCATTAATTTCATTAAAAGTGAACGTATACGTGCCTGTCTAACTTCAATAGTAACAGATATGTTAATTTATTCATTATGAGCAAAAAGAGGAGGCTAACTGATAATAAAAAAAGAAAGGAAATAAGATCTATCACTTTTGAGACACGAATACATTTCTTTATTATTATTAATAGTAGTAGTAGTATCAGTAATAATAGAAATATTAGTAGTATTAACTTTAATAATAACATGGGTGCATTTTTAGAACGCATGTTTTCTCCGTTGCCTTTCATTTTTTGATATACTGTGTAATTTATCCTCAAAGAGATTTTTGTGAATTTCGAGTTTTTTCATTATATGTTATTGAAATTAATACGCTGAGGCGAATAAACGGCTGCCGTTATCCAATATTTCAGATCAAAATCAACGCAGGACACAATACGGTCTTACTGTACAACACTGTGACGCGAACACGGGCCGCCAGATACGTGCGGTTCTATGTGGTGGAGCACACGAGTAATCCAGACGCTCACCTCTCCATGAAGCTCGTCTTCTATGGCTGCAACACAACAAATGACGTCACAGGTAAATCTTTGTTCGTCCAGACGTTCATATCAGAAGTGATATACCTTCTGCGGTGTTAGGATGATCCAACTTTTTTTTCTAGCGAAATGGATTTGATGTAAGACTTCATTTCAGATCTGGAGTGAAGGTCAGTTCCGGTCTTATATATTGGCACCTTACGCAAATAAGTAGATATATATTAACTAGTATGAATTTCGGCAGGTTTCATAGAATATATGTCAGGATAACTTTGCGGCAAAAAGAAAATAGACTTAGCACAGCTAACGTAAGTGAGGCGAAAAAGGGGGAAGGGTTAGCTCCTTATACAAAACGCGATAGAAAGCAGGCGATGAATGATATTACAGAGACATTAGATCACGTGTTTGAGGAATGAATTAGAGGTTCTAGACAGTCGGAGCCGGAAAATGACAGGCGACACGCGTTTTAAGATGCAAACATAATCTAAACGAATGTAACCTCGACGATATTGTCCGCGTCTCTAAATCTCCAAGTAGAAGAACAAATGAGAGGGAGTTCATCTAAGCATTTCTTTTAGAACTAATTACGTTTAGTCTCCTAATTATTCTTTCCCCGTTCGTAAACAAACTTCTCTCCAATAAAACCTTGGAAACCTCAACAGTCTCCATTGTTTCCATACATAAGTAGATTCGTCTTTAATTAACAGAAGATCACAACAACTAGCTGATTAACAACCACAAATGGAAAAGCAACGATATAAAAGAGAAGACCACCGACCGCGCACGCATGTAAAAAAAAAGACTTGATCGCAAACCCTACAAATGCACAAGTACGCATTTGTGTAGAAAGACTATTTGCGAACGGTTTGTCCATGTTTGGTCGTCAAAACTGTGTTGTAATATGTTATACCAGAAGCTTGTCGAAACAGAGGGCTTTCTCACGATAGGCGGGAGGGAGGGGTCTTCATTTCAATTAGGGCCAAGGAGGGTAAACAGATAACAAAGCGTTGTATGCAGCAAAGTGAGAAAAATAATTCATCGATGGGAGATGATGTAAGATGAAGAGAGAATGGTAAGAGGAAATTGTATGTAGGGGGTGGGTTTGTAAACTATGTAAGAAGTTAAAAGTTGAAGAGAAGATTTAAGGCGGGGAAAGAATAGGATGCAAGTAGTGGTAGGAGTGAGAAAAGTGCGTAAGGTCGGAATGAAAGGTCGAGTAAGCAAGGTCGGACCAGAGAGGCTGCAGAAAATCATGTGAAGAATGAAAATAGAAAGCATCTGCTCGACAGTTTGTTTATGAAGGATACCCCACTATGGAACACACAAAAAAAGGTTATGATGACTGTTTGGTGGTCTGTGGTCGGCCTCATCCATCACAGCTTCTTGAATCCGGGCGAAACAATTACAGCAGAGAAGTCCTGCCGACAAATTGACGAAATGCACCAGAAGCTCAAACGTATGTGCACGAGATTGGTCAACATGAAGGACCCACTTCTCCTCCATGACAACGCTCGCCCGCATGTTGCCCCACTGATCCTGCAGAAGCTGAATGAACTGGGCTACGATACTCTGCCCCATCCGCCATATTCACCGGATCTCCCGCCCACCGATTATCACGATGATGTCGAATCGGTCTTCAATGGCTTCAAGGTCGGACAAGAAAATCATATGAAGAATAAAAATTGAAGACATGTGCTCGACAGTTTATTTATGTACGGTTACATTATTTTATTAAATCCAAATAATGATTGTATTATTTTGAAAATATATTTGATATTTTATTCTTTAGATGTTTGTGCCAGTGCGCCGACAAGGAATGATCCGAAAGGTTTGTAGCTTTCAATTGCTATCACACACACACACACACACACACACACACACACACACACACACACACACACACTCTCTCTCTCTCTCTCTCTCTCTCTCTCTATCTATCTATCTCTCTCTCTCTCTATATATATATATTACGGTTTTATCTGCTTAGTTACACATGTTTCGAATACCGAATCGTATCAACGATCTAGTAACTTCATTAGACTTTACAAAAGTGTAAAGTCTGACGAAGTTATTTGATTGTTGATACGATTCAGTAACCGAAACATGTGTAACTAAGCAGATAAAACAATAATAAAATATATATTTGTTCTGCAATAGTATTGAGCACTTTCTCCAGGTTTTTATTAATTATCATTTTATATATATATATATATAAATTTTTGATATATATATAGTCTAAAGAAGCTTTGAATAAAAAAATACAAAAATAAAAATAAAGAATACAGTTTAAATTCCCGGATGGAAAAATACATATATATAGATAGATAGACAGACATGTATGTATGTATGTATGTATGTATGTATGTATGTATGTATGTATGTATGTATGTATGTATGTACAGTGTAGGTCACGATGTTACATAAAATGGCTGCCCCCTTTTCATGCAAGTAAGACATACCAGATAAGTGAAAATGATATTAGGATTAGGCTAGAATCGAACCTTGTCAGCAAGTGTTAAAGATGATGGAAAATGGGATGTTAGAAACTAAGTCTATTGTTAATTCTATTAGAAATAGTTAAATATTGTTTATGTCGGAAAAAGAGTCGATTGTACATTCTTTTAGAAATCTGGATATTATATACGCCAGTTAAATGAATTCACAATGCGAGTTAAAATATATTGTTTAAAAATTGGTTAGAATAAGAATTGAGGATTCTTTTGTTTGCCAAAAGTGTGTTTGGACAAACATTTGTGAATCCACGTGAAAGTAGTCACGTTTGAAAACACACTTCTGACGTCATAAACAAGGAGATTTATCAATATAGGAATTAAGAGTTCGAAGTTAAAGGAGTTGAAAGGCAGAGTGGATGAGGATCAGATATTTAGAGTAGATCACACACGGCGAAGGGAGGAAAATAGACCACGTAAATTAAAGTTTGAATTCCTGACATCATCAATCGGCCGATTGAAGAATAAAGAAACAGTTTAAGTTATGTTTGTAACAGTTTGTCTCGTGTCGCCAAAGGTAAATGCGTTTATCATCATCTTGTAACGAACTTTGTAACTCCTTACAAGTTATGTGCCTCCTCCATCACAAGTAATGTCTCCCCTCTTCTAATATTTGTTACCAAGAATTATCTCAGTTTTTATAAATGTCTCCCTCATTATCGTCGTCATCTGTTCTGAGTCCCCGTTAATGTATCCTCCAATATATACTCCTATGCAACAACGGGAAACGGGCGTTTTTAAGATTCGCTAAGAGCAGTTGCGGAAGAAATGTACTGAACGCTGTATTCCGCTTTATCAGGTTTTTGTTGATCTGAGCAAGGCATTTGATACGGTGAACAGAAATGCCCTGCGGACAATTCTGGGAAAGTTGGGATGCCAACCTCAATTTCTACGGTTACTCAGGGAGCTCCACACTAATATGAAGGCTCGTCTAAACTTCAATGGACGTCTCTCAGACCCCATCACAGTTGACAATGGTGTGAAGCAGGGTGATATATCAGCACCTACACTTTACTATACATTGATTTAAAAAGTTTTGATGTTTTCAATGAAAATTCAAAACACAACGCATTTATTTCCTGAATAATTTTTTTTATATAAATTAAAAAGGAACAGATGTCAATTCACTTGCACATTTTTTTTTTAATTTCAAAAAGAAACTGTGATAAAAAAAAAAATTACAGTCTCCTCTAAACATTACTTTCTTATTACAGAATAAAATAGAAAATTTTAAACCG
The DNA here is from genome assembly GCF_053919585.1 of Euprymna scolopes. Taxonomy (NCBI): domain Eukaryota; kingdom Metazoa; phylum Mollusca; class Cephalopoda; order Sepiida; family Sepiolidae; genus Euprymna; species Euprymna scolopes. Next base: position 77,012,855 of record NC_136517.1, on the reverse strand, counting down.
TAAACAGACGGTCATGTTCTTTTTAATTTTTGGAGAGAAAATGGTTTTAACGGTTTTTCACTAATAAAGAGCGACTATAAAGGGAGGGTAATTAATTTCTCATAAATTAATATTTACGATGATGATGGTTTTTGTGACACGTCACGTACAGACAAGTAAATTAGTATTTAGATATCGAATTATATTCAACATTTTCGTACATAGTATTGTTAAAAGGTTTGTTTCTTTTTTACAGGCTGGTATAATCGCGGGTTTCTCTCGACCGCCGACGGTGTCTACCTTTGCGATGCCGATCCCAAAAAGTAAGTGGTGCGTTAAATATTGAACATCTACTTACTACATAAAATATTAAGTTAACAAAAAGATGAATGCTGTCAATAAAAAGAAATGTGTATAAAGATCTGTGGTGTTTGTTAAATTGCTACTATTTTAGACGATCAAATTTATTGCGACAAGTCAATTAGGGAGAAGAGGTGAAGGAATTTCCTCCACATGCCCGTTCGCTCCCCCAACAGCAACATCTCTGTCATCTTCAGTTTTCTAGTTTCTTTCGCGTATGTATGTATATACGTGTGAATCTCTCTCACTCTTTCTCATATATATATATGTATATATATATATATATATATATATATATATATTAATATATATATATTAATATATATATATATTAATATATATATTAATATATATATATATATTAATATATATATATTAATATATATATATTAATATATATATATTAATATATATATATTAATGTACACATATATATTTTAATATCTATATATATATTAATATATATAGATATTAATATATATATAGATATTAATATATATATATTAATATATATATATTAATACATACAGCAACATCTCTGCCATCTTCAGTTTTCTAGTTTCTTTCGCGTATGTATATACGTGTGAATCTCTCTCATATATATATATATATATATATATATATATATATATTAATATATATTTATATATATCAATATACACATATATATTTTAATATATATAGATATTAATATATATATAGATATCAATATATATATATATATTAATAGATACATATATATTAATATATATATATATATATTAATAGATACATATATATTAATATATATATATATATATATATATATATATATATATATATATATATATATATATATATATATATATATATGGATACTCGACCAGACTAGATAAATTCTTGTCCTGGAATTCAGTAAGACCAAGAGACCAAAATAAAAGATATAATACAATATAAGGAAATGGTTAATTGGGGAGAGGAAAATTATGTTCTCAACTTTTTTATTAACTCAGTGTTTGAGAAATAAAGAACTTAAATGGATCATTCGAATATCTATATACCACTGTGAAAAATTTCCCCCACTCTTTATCTGTGCCTAAATCAAAACGCGGATTCCATGAACAAAGCTTCTTTCTTAGAACTGCACGCCTGTGTAACTCTGTTCCGTCTACCTGCTTCTCACTGGACTACAACTTGGATGTCTTCAAGTCCAATGTTAACAAATTCCTAATGAACCGCCCCTTTAAGTAAACACTTCAATCAAATCTCCACACTAATGTAATGTACTTGCAATAACCCTTATCCCTGAGTGGCTTCCGGGCTTTGATAAGTGGTGATCACTGTGTAAAAAAAAAAAATCTATGTATCTCATATAGAGTTCAAGTGTTAGCCCCAGGTAATGGGTCCCTTGATTTCTGAGAACTTCAACTGAAGTAAAATAAAACAAAAAAGGGAAAAGCCCTATACATTATATACAAATACTATTCAATATTTACATTCATCGGTTGAGATTATTAATCCCTTACTTCTTTCATTAGATTAGTTGTGTTTAAAGCAGGTAATACACGTTTAAAAGCAAAACACTGCATTTAAAACAGGTGATTAAACGTTTAAAGCTAAATAAAATTATGAGATGTTTGATTAACGATTGAAATAAGTAGTAATAAAATATCTATGAGATGCTATATATATATATATATATATATATATAGTCATCCACATACAGTACTGTTTCGCTGTTTCACAGCTCATCAGTGCGGCTAGACAGGCAACTACCTCAAGCCAGGATTGAAACCCGACCGTTTGTACGGCAGACAAGGCTCCTAACCATTACGCTATTGGCGGCTGCTTGAACGAGTAGTGAGTTTAACGATGTTTTAACATCGTCCGAAATACCTCCGCTCGATTTGTTTACACAAAGAGCGTCGCTTATATGCTAATGGTAATTCGTTTTTCGTTATATATATATATATATATATATATATATATATATATATATATATATATATATATATATATACATAATCTGTGGAAATATTCTTTATTCACTTATATTTCCTTTTTATATATACCAATCCTTATTTAAGAAGCTCAATGTATGTACAGAGCATATACTGAATGAATGACAAAAGTCTGCATTCCAAATTTCATGATGTTGACCATCTTATAATTTATTCCTTTAATTTAGTTGACATTTCCAATTCTTGACAGTAGCACAAAATCATTCACTTCACTTAGAACTCTTAATGGCGTAATGCAAATTAATAAGCTAATTTCAGTTTCTCTCCCAATAATCAGATTTTTTAATCATGCCCAAAGAGTCCGTCTCTATTGCGGTGCGGAAACCTTCTTTGTGTCGGCAGAAAGAAACATCTAACGCATTGTTTCTCTTTGGGGAACTTTGAATCTTTTCTCTCGTTTTTTTTCTCTCATTGTGCTACTATTTTAATCGTTTTTTAAATGTTAATAGACTTGTGTCCCCGTAATTTTTGGCACATTCAATAGTTCCCCATCAGAACTCTTTACTATCGACATAGTATTATTATTTTTACGCTATCGATTTTCTCCTGATGAGATGATAGCTGAAAGAGCTCTCGAGAGACTTCCGCCCATTATATTAAAAACAATATATATATATATACATATATATATATATATATATATATATGTATATATATATATATGTATATATATATATATATATGTATATATATATATATATGTATATATATATATATATATATATATATATATATATATATATATATATATATATATATATATATATATATATTAAAAGCAGATCTGCGTCATTGAACTCCTGGCAAAAGTGCATTGTGAATGGTGGCAACTGTGTAGAAAAATATATTTTGGAGCAGAGAAGGTCGTTCGTTTTAATTGTATTACTCCCGTGTCTGTAGCTCTTCAACTTTTGAATCAAATAAAATGTTTTGAGCTACTCTTATAATAAAAAATAATATATGACAATTTTAATTCATAAAATTATAGGCGTTTCAGAGTAGAACAAAAAGTTTATTTCTTAGAATTGCACACATTTAGAACCCTTGCGTTTGCCTGCTCTCACGCTGACTACCTTCTGGTCGTCTTCAAGTCCAATGCAAACAAATTCTTGATGAGCCGTTCCCCTTAAGTAATCCAATTTACCGAATTTCCACTACTAACGATTACTATGATATTGTCCCTTTGACTACTGTACACTCATTAATCCTTATCCTTGAATGGACTTTTGGCCTTCATAAGTGGGGACTTCTATGTAAAGAAAAATGGGCGCCATTAAGTAAACATAAAAGTAGGCGGTAGTCATAAAATAACGATAAAACGTATGCCAATGAATTTCAATTCTTTTCAACTCGAAAAATTCATCTGGCTTAAATCATTTTTGTTTTTTCTATGTGCAGGGATTTACAGATGGGCTGTTATTATTCACAAGATGGAACATCCTGGTATCGTGAGTAGAGTTTTATTTTCAGGTCTCATTGCTCTAATATCTATATTTAAGTACCCCCTTTTCTTGGATAGAGACAAGACCTTCGTAATAGATGTCATTAAGGCTGCGAACTGAGAAATGACGTCATCGCTAAGGTCCTTAAAAGTAAGCTCTATCATATAATCAGATGGTCAGTAATGAATCAAATCAAATTTGTTAAGGAGAGTCAAAATTATAACAACAATATAATATAATATAAATATATATATATATATAACAATATAGAAAGAACAACAAACAACGCAAATGTAATATCTTACAACATGTCGATGATGAAACATAAAAAAGCAAAAAAAAAGAGCAAAAACCAACGAAAAAATAGAACATACAATAAAGACTAAAAAGAATCATGAAAAGCTAGACCATAATAAAACCGAAAGAAATGTAAAAAAAAAAAAATAGAAGGAAAATCCCAACGTGGTTTAATCCACCGTTCAGTGACCACATTAAAATAACATTCCGAAGGAATTTGACCAAATTATAGACAAAATATTTCCCGCAAGGTAGTAAACAAAGATAATTAATTAAAACACTGTCAAGCTATCCTTCTCAACATCTGCTCACTTAACAAATACCATAATTGGCTCCAACAACACAAAATTAAACAAATTTATGAAAAATACAGATAAGACTGAAAATTAATCTAACAACGAAAAAGAATGTAACTGCCGGAACCCTACTGAATGTCCACTAGGAGGGGGAACTGTTTAACCTCCACAATGGTATACAAATGTGAAGTTATAACAAGTAATGAAACTAAAGTATATCTCGGGAGCACCTGAATTTTCTTTAAGGACAGATATCGTGATCACCTAACATCGTTTAAACAAGACACCGGGGAAGAAAATAACACTACAAGTAACGAAAACAACAACAATGCAGATAAAAATGAAAACAATAGAAGAGATGATAATAACAATAGACAATCACATAATGAAGATAGCAACAAAACCAATAGTAATAACGAAAATAACAATGCAGATAAAAATGAAAACAATAGAAGAGATGATAATAACAATAGACAATCACATAATGAAGATAGCAACAAAACCAATAGTAATAACGAAAATAACAATGCAGATAAAAATGAAAACAATAGAAGAGATGATAATAACAATAGACAATCACATAATGAAGATAGCAACAAAACCAATAGTAATAACGAAAACAACAATGCAGATAAAAATGAAAACAATAGAAGAGATGATAATAACAATAGACAATCACATAATGAAGATAGCAACAAAACCAATAGTAATAACGAAAATAACAATGCAGATAAAAATGAAAACAATAGAAGAGATGATAATAACAATAGACAATCACATAATGAAGATAGCAACAAAACCAATAGTAATAACGAAAATAACAATGCAGATAAAAATGAAAACAATAGAAGAGATGATAATAATAATAGAAAATCACATAATGAAGATAGCAACAAAACCAATAGTAATAACGAAAATAACAATGCAGATAAAAATGAAAACAAGAGAAGAGATGATAACAATAATAGACAATCACAATAATAAAGATAGCAACAGAACCAATAGCAATAACCAAGAAAAAAACCCAAGAAAAACTCAACCACATTAGCAGTATTGGTTAAGGAATTAAAGAAAAATAAAATGGAATATAAATTAAGATGGTCCATAGTAGGTAGAGCGCATATATATATATATATATATATATATATATATATATATATATATATATATATATATATATATAGATAGATAGATAGATAGATAGATAGATAGATGCAAGAGAGAACTTGAATGCCTACTAAATATTTTTCTCGCATGTTTGAGGTATTTCTGTAAAGGAGTTTGTCAGAGGCTCTGACATGAGGATACTTCTCATCGGAAGTAAACTCTGAACAAATATCCAAAAACATGTTTTAGCAGATGTCTATGCGTTATATACTGGTTCTCAAGTGATCCGAAATTTCCCATCCATTCTAGCTCTTGACGGGCGATTAGCAACCGTGAATGCTTACGAGGCTGGAAGCACGTCCGACAAGGACCGTTACTACGGCATCTCAAACGACAGAACGTCATACATGACAAGTCAAGATGGTGTTACATGGATGTCAGCCGAACCGAATCAAACGATCGACAAAATTCTCAGCTGCCAGCCGCCCACCTGTATAAAAAATATCGTCGTGCCATGGGAGAATCAACACACAATCGGTGCCAACAACCCGAAAACACAGTATGTACAACACAACTGGGGAGGTAAGCCAATTCAATCTTATATTTTTATAACATTTTTATCCCAAACAAGGCACAGTGCACCTTTGATGTGTATGGGAGGCTACTATCTGGGACAAATTTCAGGTATATTATGTAAAGAGTGAAGCAGTAAGATGTTTATTTACATTACACTTGAACTTCTGCATGTCAGTACAGTAAAAGAAGCAAGGACTCGGAAGGGAATTTCAAAGTCTAGTAGTTCAAGGAAAGAAACGATTAGAGTAGAAGGCTTTCTGGCATCTAAATATATCTACTGTGTGGGGTGGGATTTTGCTGCTTGTTAGGTTTGGCGGGTGTATTTACCTAAAGGGGTGCACTTACCATTAAAATACACCCGTCTAGCTAAAACCACTGTCAGTAATTTCCCTCACTCTTTATCTGTGCCTAAATCAAAATGTAGATTCCATGAACAAAGCTTCTTTCTGAGAAGTGCATGCCTGTGGAATACTCTTCCGTCTGCCTGTTTCCCACCTGACTACAACTTGGATGGCTTCAAGTCCAACATAAACAAATTCCTGATTAATCGCCCCCACTTAAGTAAGACACTTTATCAAATCTCCAATACCAACTATTACTACGATATTATCTCATTGATTAGTGTACACCCAATAACCCTTATCCCCGAGTGGCTTACGGGCCTTGATAAGAGGTGATCACCCATGTAAAAAAAAATACTTGTAAAACAGGCAGAGAGATGTAAAATTTAATCGATGGAACAGAGGTTGAAGCCTAGCGGGACCTATTAGGTTGGCGACTTTCTTTTGAACCCTGTCTATGAGTGAAAGACTGGTAGCAGATGTAACAGCCGAAATGTAGCAACAAGTCCATACATGGTCGACAATATCTTACAACTCTTTCAACTACTAATCAAGCGATGGTCAGCACACAACTACACATCTAACTAAAATAACAAATGGTCATAGGTCGCTGGTCGTGATGACTGATACAATTTGTAGTTTACAAAATACAAAATGTGTAAATGCATCTGTGCGCACGTCGTCTGCGCATACACTAGCTTAAAATAACAAGTTATATTTTGGACCGAAAGAAAATTTTCTGAATTTACTTGAAACAAGCAGGATTTTTTAATGTCTATCCATCATTTGCTATTTCGCTCAAAGGAATATTTGCCTGCCTAAGACGGGCATTACACTAGTATGAAATAATTGTATCTTCCCAAGAAAAAAAAAAATACAGCACGCATATGAAATAATTTTACCTTCGCAAGAACAGGTAATGTATGACCCATATTTCCCAGGCGATGCCGAGTCTTCTGCTAGTATATATTTCTACATATCTCATTCAATCACAGGCGATGTCAGGTATTCTGCTAGTATATATTTCCACCTATCTCATTCTATTCCGGGTGTCACCGGTTATTCTGCTAGTATATATTTCCAGCAATGGCACTCAATACCGAGCGACGTCAGGTATTCTGCTAGTATATATTTCCAGCAATGTAATTCAGCCCTGGATGATGCCGGATATTCTGCTAGTATACATTTCCCCCTATCGCATTCAATCTCGATCGATGGCGGGTATTTTACTAGCATATATTTCAACCTATTTCATTTATTCCCGGGCGACGCCGGGTATTCTCCTAGTATATATTTCTTGCTATCTCATTCAATCCCAGGTGACGCCAGGTATTCTGCTAGTATATATATATATTTCAACCTATCTCATTTAATCCCAGGCGACGCCGGGTATTTTGCATGAATATATTTAAACCTATCTCATTATTCCCAGGCGACGCCGGATATTCTGCTAGTATATATTTCCAGCAATGTCATTTAATCCAGGACGACGCCGGGTATTCTACCAGTATATATTTCCACCTATCCCATTCAATCCCAGGCGATTCCGGATAATCTGATACTATATATTTTCCCTATCTCATTAAATCAAGGGCGACGCCGGGTATTCTGCTAGTAAACATTTCCACCTATCTCATACAATTCTGAGGGACGCTGGGTATTCTGCTAGTATATATATTCCCTCTATCTCATTCAATCACGGGCGACGCCGGGTATTCTGCTAGTACATATTTCCAATAATGTCATTACATTCCCAGTTAATTTGCTAGTATCAATCTCTTCCAGTCCTGGGCGACGCCAAGTACTCTTATAGTATATATTTCCACCTATCTAATTAATTCCCGATCGACACTAGGTATTCTGCTAGTATATATTTCGACCTATCTCATTTAATCCCAAGCCACGCCAGGTATTCTGTTAGTATATATTTTAATCCCTCACATTCAATCCCAGGGGGACGTGGGGTATTCTGCTAGTATTTATTTCCACCTATCTCATTTAATCCTGGACAACGCCAGGTATTTTGCTAGTATATATTTCAATTTCGGGGAACGCCGGGTATTCTGCTAGCATATATTCTGCTAGTAAACATACAATCCTGGGTAACGCCGGATATTCTGCTTGTATCTATAAAATTAACTCCCGGGCGACGCCGAATATTCTGCTAATATATATTTCCATTTATCTCATCATTCAATTTCAGGCGAGGCTAGGTTTTCTGCTGGTATATATTTCCATCTATCTTATTAATTCCGGGTATTCTGCTAGTATGTGTTTTCCTCATTTAATCCCGGGTGACTCTGGGTATTTATCTAGTATATATTTCAACCTATCTCATTCAATCCTAGGCGACACCAGGTATTCTGCTAGAATATGTTTCCACCTATCTCATTCAAACCCAAATGATGCTGGGTATTCTGCTGGTATATGTTTTCACCTACCTTATCCAATCTTGGGCGTTGCCGGGTATTCTGCTAGAATATACTTCCAGCAAATACTAAACTTTTAAAAGTAAAATCCTCAAACCGGTATGAAACACATCCCTATTTTTTTTTTTTTACATGTGGGTCACCACTTATCAAGGCTCGGAAGCCACTCGGGGATAAGGGTTATTGCGAGTACAATAATCAAGGGGATACTATCGTAGTAATAGTTGGTATTGGAGATTTGATAAAGTGTCTTACTTAAGGAGACGATTAATCAGGAATTTGTTTATGTTGGACTTGAAGACATCCAAGTTGTAGTCAGGTGAGAAACAGGCAAACGGAAAGGAATTCCACATGTAACCCCTCCTTGTGAAGAAGGTGATTAGAACCCCTTATTTATCTGAAAATCTCGGCTCGTGTCGTCTAGTCTTCTCTGAGGGTTGTTACATTGAAATCCTGTATGCTGAAAGCGAATATCGAAGCCGCAGGCAGGAAGAAAAACAGACTCGTGTACTCTAGTCTACAGAGTTAATTTTCAAACTTATGTACAAATGTTTTTACAAATATCATTCAGTTCTTAGTAAGTTTTTCAGAGTCTCAATCTCTTCACAGACAGCGACAGACGGGTATCCACCAAGGAGGTAGAGGGGTCATGTCTCTATACGGTCTGTTCTTCTCTTCTGATCTCCGTTCTAAACGGATCTCATCTGACTAATTTTCGCACGACAGTCCTCTATATAGTGAGGTGTGTGGATGAGGTCGAAAATTTCCCAGCCAATAAGATTTCGCCACGAAATCGAAAAGCTTCAGTTTTTTTTTTTCGTGTATGCGATTCCCAAACCTGGGATTTGAATTACTAATTCTCACGACTCGCTAAGGTCAGATGTCAGTTGTGACATCCGACTTTGAGTTCACCAAGGCCAGACAATGTTATGTTTCAAGTTCCTGTCATCAACTTTTAGCTGCAAAAATATATTTCTCTGGTTTCAAACAATATCTATTTTGACATGAAATAAAAAATATATATTTATTTTTTCCATTTTAAATCCTCGGATTATCTGGCGTCACCCGGGAATGATTAGCTATCTCAGCATAGTTATAAAGCTCCCCAATGGGGGATTACGTCACACACAGGCGTGCACTTCTCAGAAAGTCCCTTTGTTCATGGAATCTACGTTTTGGTTTAGGCATAGATAAAGAGTGGGGAAAATATCTGACAGTGGTTTTAGCTAGATGGGTGTTTATCGTGAAAGATTGGCGAGGGGGGGACCAGAGACTGAAGTTCGGACGAGCACTTGCCATGGAAAAAACGATGAAATAAAGACAGGCTCGCAACGTCTCTTCTGTGGGAGAAAGGTTGCATGGAAGAGAAAAGGGCACCCCCACTAAGCCACGAAGTCTATTTGGTACTTTATCAAGGCAGGATATGCTGTTTTCATCCAGTAAGAAATCTGTTACCGCATTCAATTAATATTTTTCTCTTTTTTTTTCTTCCAGCAAACTATGAAGGTCTACTTAAAAAAGATGGTTCCGCTTGGAAGCGAGTCGTGAGTTGGTAAAAAGGAGAGCTATACTAAAAAATGTACTTTACTAGTCGACAATACTTTCTAAAAAAAAAATAAAGAAAAACAGGAAAGATCTAAAAAAAAAATATATAAGAAAAGTATATTCCGTCC
>NC_136517.1:76987355-76997355 GCF_053919585.1 Euprymna scolopes | reverse complement strand
TAACGAGATAGAAGAGGAAAAGTAATACAATCATACTTATATAGATTCGATATTTCGTTTCAGTTACAATATTTCATTTCAATTACAATATTTCGTTTCAGTTACAATATTTCGTTTCAGTTACGATATTTCGTTTCAGTTACGATATTTCGTTTCAGTTACGATATTTCGTTTTAGTTACGATGTTTCGTTTCAATTACAATATTTCGTTTTAGTTACAATATTTCGTTTTAGTTACGATATTTCGTCTTAGTTACGATATTTCGTTTTAGTTACAATATTTCGTTTTAGTTACAATATTTCGTTTTAGTTACGATATTTCGTTTTAGTTACAATATTTCGTTTCAGTTACAATATTTCGTTTTAGTTACGATATTTCGTTTTAGTTACAATATTTCGTTTTAGTTACAATATTTCGTCTTAGTTACGATATTTCGTTTTAGTTACAATATTTCGTTTTAGTTACAATATTTCGTTTCAGTTACGATATTTCGTTTTAGTTACGATATTTCGTTTTAGTTACAATATTTCGTTTCAGTTACGATATTTCGTTTTAGTTACGATATTTCGTTTTAGTTACAATATTTCGTTTCAGTTACGATATTTCGTTTTAGTTACGATGTTTCGTTTCAGTCACGATATTTCGTTTTAGTTACAATATTTCGTTTTAGTTACGATATTTCGTTTTAGTTACGATATTTCGTTTTAGTTACAATATTTCGTTTCAGTCACGATATTTCGTTTTAGTTACAATATTTCGTTTTAGTTACGATATTTCGTTTTAGTTACAATATTTCGTTTCAGTTACAATATTTCGTTTTAGTTACAATATTTCGTTTCAGTTACGATATTTCGTTTTAGTTACAATATTTCGTTTTAGTTACAATATTTCGTTTTAGTTACAATATTTCGTTTTAGTTACAATATTTCGTTTCAGTTACAATATTTCGTTTTAGTTACAATATTTCGTTTTAGTTACAATATTTCGTTTTAGTTACAATATTTCGTTTCAGTTACGATATTTCGTTTTAGTTACAATATTTCGTTTCAGTTACAATATTTCGTTTCAGTTACGATATTTCGTTTTAGTTACAATATTTCGTTTTAGTTACAATATTTCGTTTTAGTTACAATATTTCGTTTTAGTTACGATATTTCGTTTTAGTTACAATATTTCGTTTCAGTTACAATATTTCGTTTTAGTTACAATATTTCGTTTTAGTTACAATATTTCGTTTTAGTTACAATATTTCGTTTCAGTTACGATATTTCGTTTTAGTTACAATATTTCGTTTCAGTTACAATATTTCGTTTTAGTTACAATATTTCGTTTTAGTTACAATATTTCGTTTTAGTTACGATATTTCGTTTTAGTTACAATATTTCGTTTCAGTTACAATATTTCGTTTTAGTTACAATATTTCGTTTCAGTTACAATATTTCGTTTTAGTTACAATATTTCGTTTCAGTTACGATATTTCGTTTCAATTACGATATTTCGTTTCAGTTACGATATTTCGTTTCAGCTACGATATTTCGTTTCAGTTACGATATTTCGTTTCAATTACGATATTTCGTTTCAATAACGATATTTCGTTTCAATTACGATATTTCGTTTCAATTACGATATTTCGTTTCAATTACGATATTTCGTTTCAATAACGATATTTCGTTTCAATTACGATATTTCGTTTCAATAACGATATTTCGTTTCAATTACGATATTTCGTTTCAATTACGATATTTCGTTTCAATAACGATATTTCGTTTCAATAACGATATTTCGTTTCAATTACGATATTTCGTTTCAATAATGATATTTCGTTTCAATTACGATATTTCGTTTCAATTACGATATTTCGTTTCAATAACGATATTTCGTTTCAATTACGATATTTCGTTTCAATAATGATATTTCGTTTCAATTACGATATTTCGTTTCAATAATGATATTTCGTTTCAATTACGATATTTCGTTTCAATAATGATATTTCGTTTCAATTACGATATTTCGTTTCAATAACGATATTTCGTTTCAATAACGATATTTCGTTTCAATTACTATATTTCGTTTCAATAACGATATTTCGTTTCAATAACGATATTTCGTTTCAATTACGATATTTCGTTTCAATAATGATATTTCGTTTCAATTACGATATTTCGTTTCAATTACGATATTTCGTTTCAATAACGATATTTCGTTTCAATTACAATATTTCGTTTCAATTACGATATTTCGTTTCAATAACGATATTTCGTTTCAATTACGATATTTCGTTTCAATAATGATATTTCGTTTCAATTACGATATTTCGTTTCAATTACGATATTTCGTTTCAATAATGATATTTCGTTTCAATTACGATATTTCGTTTCAATAACGATATTTCGTTTCAATTACGATATTTCGTTTCAATAACGATATTTCGTTTCAATTACGATATTTCGTTTCAATAACGATATTTCGTTTCAGTTACGATATTTCGTTTCAATTACGATATTTCGTTTCAATTACGATATTTCGTTTCAATTACGATATTTCGTTTCAATTACGATATTTCGTTTCAATAACGATATTTCGTTTCAATTACGATATTTCGTTTCAATAACGATATTTCGTTTCAATTACGATATTTCGTTTCAATAACGATATTTCGTTTCAGTTACGATATTTCGTTTCAATTACGATATTTCGTTTCAGTTACGATATTTCGTTTCAGCTACGATATTTCGTTTCAATTACGATATTTCGTTTCAATAACGATATTTCGTTTCAATTATGATATTTCCTTTCAATTACGATATTTCGTTTCAGTTACGATGTTTCGTTTTAGTCATAGGAAAAAATTTTTTTTGGATGATTGAAACGAAATATCGAATCAATAGAAACATATATGCTTAATCTAGACATTTCAAATCTGAAACGAAATGTTTAATCACTATAATCATAGCTTCGTGTATGATAAATATTAATTAGACGTAACTAAATGTTGAATCAATATAATCATAGCTAATTGTTCTAAACAAAGTTTAGTACGTGTGCAGAATTTGAATCAGAAGTAACTAACTGGCTGCTCGGCTTTACTCGAATTATGACGTCAACCGCCGGTTTTCGCGGAGCGTCGCCGATTATCAAAGTGTAGGAACGCTACTCAAGGAAAATACTGAAGAAACATTTAAATATAAAAAAAAATAATGAGAAAAAAAAACATATATGACAAAAATAAAAAAAACAACCGTAACAAATTTTGTTTTATTCTTGTATTAAAATTTTAAGTGAAAAAATTCACAAGTGTGTATTTTTTTTCTAACTCGGTTAGAAAATGGTTGAAAAAAAGTTTACATTAGTAAACTTTTTTCAACCATTTTTGTTTTCAAACAAATTTTAATAAAATTTATAAGATAAGCAATTTTTTGTAAGAAAAGTTTTAAGAAAAGTTTTAAGAAAAGCGCTTTTTAATGTTTTTCATGTATTATTAATTTTTTGCATTTTTTTGTTGTTTTTGTAACCTTTTGTGTTATTTTTTTCTTGTCATGAATAAATTTTTTACAGTAGTTCAGGTCTGAACAACCATTTTTTTTTTTTTTTTTATTAAGACAGCCAGGATATTCCCTTAGGATTTCATCCTGGTACAGTACTTAATTTATTGATTTTTTTCCAATATTTTCCCCAAAGATCGTCTATTCCTTTGGCTGATCGGCGTCTTACGTCAGACAACCTTCAAACCTTAGCGCATGACGTCATGTTCTGAGCAACAGCGAGGGGACCGTTAGTTACGTCTGGTTCAAATTCTGCGCAAGTACCCAAAGTTTTATAACTGGCTTTTATTACTTATATTTTTATATCAATTTTTATCGAATCAATATATTCATAGGTAATGATTCTAGGCAAAGTTTCATAACTGAAACGAAATATCGAACCACATAAATGCTATTTCTAGGCAGAATGTTATGTCAAAAAAAAAAAAAATGAAATATTGAATCAAAAACGTATCCGTATGATTTGTCAGAGGAAAGGGGAGACGCAATGATCTTTTATTTTAGGTTAAACGAGCACATGTTTATCTCCCCTTTCCACTCTACTACCGCAGCGTTTCGTCAAAACCAGTTTCGTTTTGTTATACCAACCGGCATAAAATGAAATAGATGATATTAAACAGACATTAGCGATTAGTCTATACATGTTATGAACTTGCAGAGTCAGCGGCAACACACTCCCTTATTTTCACAGATTTGTATTATTTAGTTAGTTGTGGAATACATTGTATACCAAACTCGATATCCATTAATTAACGTCTAATATATACCCGACAGTACTATAATATATCTTGTGGTACCTCACAAGCTAATCCTGAAGTGTTAAGAAGGATGGAAAGATCAAGGAGTAAGAAAACTAACCAGAGTATTAGGATCTTGCGGAGGCTTATTGACATCTAAAGCTCAGAGCAAATCAATGTGGTTGTTGCCAGCGAGAAATCAATGGTAAACGACTGTTGTGGTAATGCAAAATCAGGGAACAATAATTGATGATAACCTTGGGGTGAGAGTGACTAAGAAGTTAACGGAGTGAGAACTTGGGCGTGTTAAGTGCGAATTCAGTTCGGTCCACAGAACTATTTTGATCATACTAGTGTATCCTGAAGAGAAGGTAAATAAAATATCTCATGTTGAACTGTGTGAGAACTTCTAGTGAGTACATAATAATAATGATGATAATAATAATAATAATAATAATAATAATAATAATAGTCTCCAAACCGATCATTTATTGACTTGCGTGAGAGCTCCATGTGAGCCAATAATAATAATAATAATAATAATAATAATAATAATAATAATACGTTTACCCGATCGGCAACATGTATTATATTCACCTATTGAACATAGATATTACTTTTAATTTCGAAGACTTACACAAGCGATATATATTAAAGATCGAGTATGTACACAGAACTAGAATTTTGGAACTTGCCCGTATTATTTGAAATAATATATAGTTCAAATGACATGAGTAAGTTCCAAAATTAATTTTAATAATGGTAATTTTCTGAGTATTAGTAATATAATGGCCCAGGGATAAACTGTCTAGCAGGATTAAAAGATTAAAATTGAATTCGAGCCAGATTGTTTTTCTTTTCCAGACACTTTTGAAACTAATGTTTTCAATAGCTTTTTACACAGGTTTGACGATACGCGTACGCTGACAGCAATGGACGTTTTTTTTTGTTTTTTTGTTTTTTTTTCTTAGGATGTCACACAGTTTTTGGTTCTTTCATACGACGGGTGCGCGTTCTAATTTTTTTTTTATTTTAGAATAACAAATGAACAACAATAATCTATTCTTCCCTGTCAACGATAATTTTAGTCAGCAATATATTTCTCGTCGACAATTGGAAAACTTCCAAGATTATTTGTAAATTTCGAACGATCGCGATATAATACATTTATGTCGGCCATGTTTTATCTAATAATACTAGATGGAAATTTCTAACATGGTGTTAAGTATTTTCTGGATTGTCGAAATTGAAAAATGACTTCGCTTTTGTCAGTTAGAATATAATTTATGTCTCGAATTACAGATTAAAGCAAAAGTCAAGTTAAAGTTGTTATTTTGTGCTTCTTGTGGGAGTTGAAAACTCTCAGCCTAACTCGATTGTCGCCCTTTAACTTAGAGGAGCGACCTAGCTTCGTCACTTCCTGTTCCCATATTTCTTCCTCTTTTGCGCTGGACTTTCAAGCAGTCAAGATGTGACAAACACCGCTCCGGTGGGGCCATGTAACGCAAGTAACGTTACTCATCTTTCAATGAACTCTCATTCTTTCTATCGCTCCTTCATGAATATTTATGTAAATAAATTGCATTTCTTTCGCTGATATATAACGGTATGTTTTCGTCTTCATTATGCGACTTTTTGTCTTTTCAATTCCTCTACCATTAAATACATCCATCCACCATTACACGCATGGAGACGGGGTCGTCTATCACACAGCAGACCATCCTGTCCCCAACATTCTACATAAAAAGTAAAGATTACTTTTTGAACACGCCCTCGTTGAATCAAAAAATGATTTTAAAATTCATATCTCAGTTCAACCAAAGATTAGCAGCTCCGTCCAAAAAAAAAAAAAAAAAAAAAAAAAACCTGATATACTGCAGCATTATCTTGCGTCCAAATATTGTGTCTAAAAACAAAACGAATAAGCCGCGTCCAAAATTAAATAATGCGTCCAAAACAAAATTGCTACTTCTTAAACAAAAATATAATCCTCAAAACAAATTGGTTGCAACAGAAACCAAATTCTTATCTCGAACTTTATTGAGAACTTACTTTAATCAATGTGGTTGTTGCCAGCGAGATCCATTACCAGCGTGATCCATTAATTAACGTCTAATATATACCCGACAGTGCTATAATATTACTTGCGATACCTCACAAGGTAATCCTGAAGTGTTAAGAAGGATGGAAAGATCAAGGAGTAAGAAAACTAACCAGAGTATTAGGATCTTGCGGAGGCTTATTGACATCCAAAGCTCAGAGCAAATCAATGTGATTGTTGCCAGCGAGAAATCAGCGGTAAACGACTGTTGTGGTAACGCAAAATCAGGGAACAATAATTGATGATAACCTTGGGGTGAGAGTGACTAAGTGGTTAACGGAGTAAGATCTTGGGTGTGCCAAGTGCGAATTCAGTTCGGTCCACAGAACTATTTGGATCATACTAGTGATCCTGAAGAGAAGGTAAATAAAATACCTCATGTTGAACTGTGTGAGAACTTCTAGTGAGTACATAATAATAATAATAATAATAATAATAATAATAATAATAATAATGATAATAATAATGATAATAATAATAATAATAATGATAATAATAATAATAATAATAATGATAATAATAATAATAATGATAATAATAATAATAATAATAATAATGATAATAATAATAATAATAATAATAATAATAATAATGATAATAATAATAATAATAATAATAATAGTCTCCAAACCGATGATTTGTTGACTTGTGTGAGTGCTCCATGTGAGCCAATAATAATAATAATAATAATAATAATAATAATAATAATGATAATGATGATGATAATAATAATAATAATAATACGTTGTACCCTAATCCCTGAGTGGCTTCCGGGCCTTGATAAGTAGTGAACACTGCGTAAAAAAAAAAAAAAAAAAAACCTGATCGGCAACATGTTTTATATTCACCTATTGAGCATAAAGATTACTTTTACTATATTGAGTAAAAATTCTCGCGCGCCTCAGTCGTATAAAAGAGCCAATGTGATATCCATAAAGTTTATGACAATAATGATTGACACATTGTGTTTGCAAAAGATTGTGGAAATAACCGGTCTTTTGTGGAAGAGCTCCGTCAAAAAATTACTTTTGTAAAAAAAAAAAAAAAATTAGCCCAGACAGTCGAGCGCAGTGAGCACACGCGCTCTTGGTTTACTATTCTGAGTTCTATCTAGATATGTGTGGGATTGGGGTCAGAGTTAGAAGGGATTATGGTTAAGATAAGGCTTGATGTGGTTGAGGCTTTAGATTATGTGAGAGATAAGCAGTTAAATTGCAGAATGAACGCCTCTGGAACGCATCGCGGAAGAGCAGACCATTATCTATGGGAGCTTACGTGGGAGCAGAAATATAAGGAAAACTATGTTTATATGCAAATACTCAATGATATGAATGGATTTTATCTTATTCAGTAAGTAAGAAAACGTTTTTACTACAACCATAATTTCGGCTGATTTTTTTTTTTTTATCATTATTTGGCGAGGCTCTTACAAAATTAGAAAGAAACGATTTTTAACAAAAATGCAGCAACCGCGATTGAGTCCACATCTTCGATACTATTTTCTTTTTAAAAAGTTTAAAACGAAATGCGTGCATGTTTATCAGGGTATTTCTGTTAACATAAACATCGATGACTACGTGCGCATTTTAAAGCTAAATCAAATATTAGATCGATCATCGAAATATACTCTTAATAATTAACACTTTAACTTAAAAGTAGGCGTGACGATTTTCTAACTGGATCATCGCCTCAAGACACTAGAGCGCAAAGTAATAGCTCTATTTCATTTTATTTTATTAATACCCACATGTATACATATATAAGTACACATATGTACGTCTCTATATATATGTACATATATCTATATATGTACAAATATGTATACATATACATAAATATATATATATAGTAAAGAACAAACACATTCAAAACGTGAAGCTCAGTTCAACGCAACAAGATGTCACGTTGATCGCTATTTTCCTTGTATAATATATATATTTTTTGTTTATTCTAATGTTATACGGTAATTTGACTGTCTCACATGATTTATTTATTAAAAAAAAATCAGTGTAAGAAATTGGATGCCATTGAACACAAGGCTGTTGATCTCCTGGTGAACTTTCAACTAATGATGAAATTATCCTCAATTATAAACGTAGAGAAAGCCAAAGATAAGATACAGTCGAATGAAACATGTATAAACGGAAAGTATATATATATATATATATATATATATATATATATATATATATATATATATATATATATATATATATATATATATATATATATAGATAGATAGATAGATAGATAGATAGATAGATATAGATATAGATATAATATGAGAAAGAACAAATGGACCATATTAATGTGTAATCGGTTAAAAACTTAATAAAATAAGATGGAAAAGAGAAAAAATAGGGAAATTATATATATATATATATATATATATATATATATATATATATATATATATATATATATGATTTATTTATATTGATGCATATATACTTTCTTTATGTATATATAATTTATTTATTTATACACAAATATATATATATATATGTATATGGATAATATATATATGTATAACATATATATAATATATATATAATACATATATATAAATATATAATATATAATATATATATTATATATATAACATATATATATACCATAAACATATAAAGACATTATATATATATATATATATATATATATATATATATATATATATATATATATATATATATATATATATATAACTACTTAATTTACTCACATAAAATTAATATACGGAAGTATAGATTTATGCGTAAACTTTAAGTATTTACTTCAAAAGTGCTCAATACGTAGGTAGAGCTAGTTAGTAATTTATAAAATATATATGGCTACACTGAATATTTCGCGTTTCATCCACTCTAGGACTCTTCAGTCTTATGCGCATAAGCCTGAAGAATCCTTGAGTGGATGAAACGCGGAATATTCAGTGTAGCTTAATCGCCATATATATTTTATAAATTACTATATATATATATATATATATATATATATATATATATATATATATATATATATATATATATATATATATAATAGAATAAAATAAATTAGTCAATTAAAAAGAATCATAATTTGTAATTATTAAAACCGGAAGCGCCGTTCATCAGACTACTTTTTCGGGTATGTTATGTGTGAAAATGTTTGTAGAAATTATAAGCAGTGAGCGAGGGATAGGGGGAAAAAATACACGGACAGAAACCACCTAACCTAACTCGATGTGCTTACCTAAATAATTCTAATGGCAATCAGATGTTTCCATGCTTGTATGAAGTAGGGAGAGCTAAAACAGAAAGCATTCGCCTTGAGGACACCCACGTGAAATTTATACTTATATGTATGCACACACACACACACACACACACACACACACACACACACACACACACACACACACACACACACACATATATATATATATATACATATATATATATACATATATATTATATATATATATATATATATATACAAACACACACATATACATATATATATTATATATATATATATATATATATATACAAACACACATATATAAGAATATAAACTTGCGTTCATAGTTTTAAAATTAAATTAACGACTATATGACGTCACTAAAATTTCCTTCTCTTTAACA
>NC_136517.1:76974855-76982355 GCF_053919585.1 Euprymna scolopes | reverse complement strand
ATATTAAAAAAAAATTTTAATGAAATTTCAAAATTCTGTTTAAATAATCCATTGGACTGAAAAACAAAGTGAATGAGCTACATTGAAAAAAAAAAGCAACAGAAATCAACAAAATTAAATAATTCACGAAGCAAAATTGATAAATACATCTAAATCAGTAAAATTGTAAAAACTAAGAAACGCTTTTGCTTAAATAGATTCTAAATTAATTTACAATGTCGGCAGCCATGATGTTTGTTTTTTTAATTTGACAAATAAAATGATATTTTTTGAATTGAAGAAAAATCTTAATGGTATTTTTAATGATATTTTTCTTTTAAATTGAAAAATGTTCTTTTTTTCAATATGAAGCAAAGATTAAATGGTATTTTTTATGATATTTTTCTTTTAATTTGAAAAATACATTTTTTTTTACAATTTGAAGTAACAAGTTTTTATAATTTTTATAATGATAATTTGCTTTCAATTTGAAAAATTCAAGGCTTTTCAAATTTAAAATTTGAAGGAAACAATTTTAATGGTATTTTTTTTTTACTCTTCGTTTTAGTACAATTTTCTTTCTTTACTTTTTCTTTTCTTTTTAAATGTAACTGAAATATGGTTCCAAATGTCTTATTTTATATACGATTTCTGAAAAATACGAAAAAAAAAAAAAATGCCCAAAATATGACTTTTTCATTGAATATTTTAATTAGTTTCGTACTACTGATTTCATCCGTAAAATATAAATAAGAAATAAGAAAGCATATATACACGAAACCGAATATGTTCCTTCTTACTTTACGAAGTTATACTTATTTGACATATAAAATTATATGGTCGGATTTTCAAAGTCAGACCAAAATATTACTTAAGCTAACAAGATATATATATATACATATATATATATATATGTGTGTGTGTGTGTGTGTGTGTGTGTGTGTGTGTGTGTGTGTGTGTGTGTGTGTGTGTGTGTGTGTTGGATGTGATAACTAATGGCTACACATATGCAAACATGTTTCAGTGACCACCCTGCCAGGGAAAATACCTCATCCGGCCAAGAATATCCACGAGTGTCATATATATATATATATAAGTAAGGGTAGGGCGGTCGCGCACTGTACCTATTTACTATGCCTCCCCACGGGACAGAGTTAGACACCAGGGTCGTTTTTTAACGTGGAGAAAAGGTACAAAAATAAAAATTGTCTCAGTCGTGAAGGATTTCTCCCCCACCGAAAGATTGCAAGAAATAGAAGCGCAGCATCTGAAGAACAGATACTACACTTTGATCTTGTCCCGAAGGCCAAGGTCGCGCACTGTAGATAGTCGCAATGAAACATGTTTTCCGTCTATCGCTCTATATGTCTATCTTTCTTTCTCTCTCGCTTCAAAGGTTAGCTCACATTTGTTAATGTTTATGAATGTGAGCGGTCTGTATATATAAACGGGTTACAAGAACTAAAAATCAGCGTTCGATTGATCGAAATCTGGGTTCCTGACGACGCCGATAACAACGACAACTAGTGTATAAACCTTTGTAATGGAAGACGTTAAACATTTTTTTTTTTTACACAGGCATCTCCACATTATCAAGGCCAAGAGGCCAGTCAAGCATAAGGGTTAAAGAGTATACAGTAGAAATTGGACGATATAGTAATCATTAGTAATGAAAATTCGGTAAATTTGATAACTTATATGGAACGGCTCATCAAGAACTTATTTACGTCAGACTTGAACACAACCATATTGTAGTCAGCCGGAAAGCAGGAAAACGGAAGACAATTCCATAGGCGTGCAGTTCTAAGAAAGAAGCTTTGTTCATGGAATCTACGTTTAGGTTTAGGCACAGATAAAGAGTGTAGGGAATTATTGATAGTGTTTACAGCTAGACGAGTGTTTCTTGTGAAAGTTTGGCGAGGGGGCCATAGACTGAAGCTCAGTCGAACACTTTCCATGAAAATAACGATACATCAGATACAAACTCGCAACATCTCTTCTGTGAGATAGAGGTTGCAGGGAAGAGAAACATCTTCTAATAATCTAATAATAGGGGGCTTCGTTTATAATCGGTCGCCCGGAGCATTCTTATCGGAAAATGCCGATAAATCCGATATTTAAACAAATATTGATTGGTATTAGTATTTGTCTTATTCGCGTTTGTGATACACAAGAAATTCTCCCACATTAAGTTCGTCCTTGTATCGCGTGCGGCCTACGTGAAGAAGTTTGTAAAACTGGGTGCAGCACCCCAGTTCCACCCGAGTGTTGTTGAGAACTTAAGGTTCTGAGATAAGTCATAATCTGTTATTATACTAAAACTGAATTTGCTTGTTATCGTCTCAAGTTTGAAGGTCATGACGTCATTTCTAGCAAACTTTTCAAACTTAACGACCAAGGCTGGAACGCTATATATTTTGGTTTCGATTTTAACTTCGATTCTAAAGCTTAAATTGTTTTAAGAGATGGACAAGATTTTTAATTGTCTATCGAAACAAATTGTAATGATTTGAGTAAAAAAAAACGAGGGTGAAAGAATAGAAACATATTTAGCTCTACTCACGTATTGAGCACTTTTTCCCTTGTTTTTTTTTTACCAAATATACCTACATACACATATCACATACAGAATTGCTCGAGAGGTTCCATCAGCACTGCCTTAGACACATTCTTGGTTTAAAGTGGGATAGCTTTGTCCCTGATACTTATGTCTTAAATAAGGCCAAAACAACCAGTATTGCTACCATTGCTATTAAGAATCAGATGCGTTGGGTGGGTCATCTTATCCGGCTTGAAGACTATCGACTCCCAAAACAGTTGTTCTACAGTGAGTTCTTTCTTATAAAAAAAATCTCAGTACAAGCCCAAAAAACGTTTTCGTGATAGCATCAAGGAGAGTCTGGTGAGCTTTCATATTCCTGTTGACAGTTGGGAGTCCCTAGCGTATGATCGCAACCAGTGGAGGATACTGATATACAGGGGCGTAGAACACTTTGAAGCAGCCAAAATAGACCGAGCGAAGCTCAAGAGCGCATGTAGGAAATTGCCGAACCCTGCCACCCAATCATGGAAATCTTTGGATCTGTGAGGTGTGTGATCTGGCTCTGTTGCCTAAGGCAAGTTTTGCTAATCACATGAAAGCGCATGATGATACAGGTTCCGCTGCTGTTAGTTTCATCCAAGCCAATGAACGTTTTAGTGTCATGTCTGCTGGCAGGGCTGAAAAGTCATCTTCGGGGACATGAACTTTTAGTGACTGAGGGAGTGGCATTCGTCTGACAAGACGTTGAAATCATCATATATATATATATATATATATATATATATATATATATATATATATATAACTTTTGAAATCACTACCATATATAAGGCACAACATAATAATTACTGGATTATGGGCTCTATGATAATAAATACGAAATCTGCACGAATTAAAAGATTATTTAAGCGTATTTTACGATCGACACACGCCGGCGGGGTCACTGCTATGTGTGCGCAAATATACATCTATGAGTTTAACTGCATTCATTTTTTAAGTTTTGATATCCATCTGCCTTTAATTCACATGGTAGTAAGTATCGCTGGAGATCTAAATGTTTTGGTTTCGATTCTATCACTAATTTATATATTGGGTATAATATAATGATAAATACAAAATCTGCATACATGAAAATATTATATTTAAACGTACCTTACGCCCGGGATACGCCTGGTGACTTTCTAGTTATATACTTAAAATTAAAAGACCAGGTTTTTTTTTTTTTTTAATATTTCCTCGGTAAATAATGCAAACAATCCACTTCACTGTCGACGTTTCAGAAATCAGAAATTGAAAACCGATATTGATATCCAATTATAATGCGCAAGTATCAAAGTCGATACCATCTTTATTAAATGCGTAATTCCTTCTTGTCAGGTGTAATAATTCTGGTTACACGTAGTTACCTCCCTTACTGACAATCTTCAGTTGACATATTGCCTAGTCTGGAAATGTTTTATTTAATAAATTAATAAATTGAAATGTGTTGCATCGCTTGTATCCTTTAACAAGATTTTATGAAACGAAACATTCCTTGTTTTATCTATTCGTCATCTGAAGAGTGTCGGTAAGGGAGGGTACTGCATGACTATAACCAGAAGGAACAGGCCTATTAATATGCGATGATAACGAAAGAAAGAATGATGCGTACTGTCACTCAGTGTTCCTTGTCTCGTGAAAGATTAATATTAAGTATCCAGTTTGTATATGGATTATCAGTATATGCGTGCGTGCGTGCGTGCGGGTGAATTCCTTGCCGAAGACGAACCACATGACAAGGTACAAAATTAATTCGTGCGCTTTTTTTTTTTCTTTTGCTTTGTATATTTCTCTTCTATCTTTCATTCTTTCTTTCTTTTCTTCATTTCCTTCTTTTTAAAGTTTTTTCTAACTTGTGGTTCATTCTTAAACTTTCTTTTTCTCTTTCATTTCTTTCTTCCTTTTTAATTAATTTCTTACTTTTTCTCAAGCTAGAATTTTGTGTAAATTTTCCTTTGATCGAAACTTGTAAATAAATATACACACATACATACATACATACATACATACATGATGATTGCAACGTCTTGCCAGACGAGTGACACTCCCTCGGAAAGTCCATGAGCCCAAATACCCGAGGGAGTATCTATACAAAGATGATGTTACAGAGTCTTAGCTTTGTGCGACAGCTAAATATCTCTCTCTCTCGGTTTCAAAATGTTGACATCCAGCAACAAGCAAGAGCAAGATAGCCGGCAACAAATTAAACTGCAGACCAGCTTAATGAGGGTACTGGTCTCCCGCTTTATGCTTTTTTAAATCAGAGATTTGCTTCTCCTAAAAAGGTTGCCTTCACCACGGCTTACGGGAGCCCTCTCCACCCCAACACACACATACATACACACAAACACACATGGTACTAGTTGACCGTTGACCCCGAAAAAGGGTTCATTCGCGCTTTGGAAGGTCTTGTTTTTAATCCTTCAGGAAGACTAGCCACGCTCTTCACCAAACAAGTCTGGTGGGAGAACCGGTTTAGTCGTCGATGACCCGACCATGAGGCAGGTAGTACAGGGTTACATGGTACCAGTAGCATATGACATGACATGACATACATACATACATACATACATACATACATTTTCTTTGTCTTTCTTTTTTTTTTCTTTTCAGGTTCTTCCATCGTTCATTCCTTCTTCTTCTCTTTCTACTCATTCATCTGCTGCTTTGAAATCAGAATGTCAGTAATGCCTACGTTTGCCTACATATTTGTGATATTTAAATATCATAGCTTACTTATTTACGTCTCTTTATTTTCTCCTTTTCTTCTGTAGCAGGTGTCGGTCGTAACCTTTTAGTTCATTTGTCAGCTTACGATAACGGGAACTCAGAAAAAAGAGTGAATGTTCCGACGAACTACAAGCCCTTGTATCCCCCTGGTCGTAAATACCCCATCCGACAAACCCGACAAACAGCAAAATCCCACCCCTGCACAGTAGAGATCCCTAGATGTAAGAAAGCCTTCTACTCTAATAGTTTCTTCCCTAGAACTGCTAGATTTTGGAACGCCCTTTCGGGTTCCTGCTTTCCCAACTGTACTGACATGCAGAAGTTCAAGTTTAACGTAAACAGACATCTTGCTGCTCAACTCCCTACATAGCAACCCTGAAACTTATGCAAATAAGTAGCAAGAATGTAAAGGGTATGCCACGTTATTTTTTGGGCTCTTGCTTTCCCAACTGTACTGACATGCAGAAGTTCAAGTTTAACGTGAACAGACATCTTGCTGCCCAACTCCCTACATAGCAACCCTACAACTTATGCAAATCATGTTAAACAAGTAGCAAGAATGTGGAGAGTATGCCACATTATTATATGCTCTATTTTAATAAACTTTATAAGTTCTTTAATTATAAAACAAAAAATAGCTGCGCCTTTTATTTCTGGGGAGAAAATCGAGAGACGACTATTAAATCTATTTGTCCTATGGAGTGTTTTCGTTTGGCTGAACGGGTAAATCGCATGCTCTTTATTTCGATATATCTCTATATATAACTGCACGCTTAGTTGGTCTTTTGATGTCTCTCTCTAATGTCAGCCACATCCTAAAAGTATGTATACAAACTAGAGACGTAATAGTTCACCATAGCTCATAGCTTACTTTCTGAAGTTATTGCTGCTAAAAGCCATGTCATTTTCAGTTAGGATGTATCTATATATCTGTCATTCTGTCTGTCGGTCTGTGTACATTTCCATACCAAATAACTCTGTCAATTTTCGGTCTAGAGACTCAAGATTTGACATAAGGGGTATTGAGATTTGGAAAAATCGTTGTAATCGAGTTTCAGTCAGAAATTTTTTTGTTAAGGGGTCAAAGTTCAACGATTTGACTTTTGAGAACTCTACCAAACTCTTCCGTCAATTTTGGGTCTAAACACTTGAACTTTTAGATATAGATTTCTTGGACATGGATCTAACTTTACAATTTGATTGGAGAACAAGACAGTAAATGTTAAGGCGTCACATTAGGAGTCAAAGTTAAAAAAAAAATTGACGTCTGGGGTCTCTACCAACGTTTCTCTATGGTAGTTAAGGAAGCCTTTGTAATGCTCTCTTCCCTGTACATATATTTTATTATAATTGTAAATAAGTCGTTCTCATTTTCATCATTAATTTTAATTTCTTCCCCACATTTTCTTTTTTACAAAAGATCAACAATGCCATCGTTTGCCCCTGATGAGGATGGCGAGTCCAAAAGAACTCTTTTATATATATATATATATATATATATATATATATATATATATATATATATTGTATTTCCCTCACTCTCTATCTGTGCCTAAATCTAAATGCAGAATCCATGAACAAAACTATATCCTTTACCCTAGAACTGTTCGACTAGAATTCTGTTCCGCTAGCCTGCTTTTCAGCTAACTACAACATGATCGTCTTCAAGTTCAATGTAAACAAGTTCCTGTTTAGCCACACCCTTAAATAATCAAGTAAAAACTAAGTTCCACTACTAACGGTTACTATGCTGTTGTTCTCAAGAATAACGTGCACTAATTAACCCTTATCCTCAAGTGGCTTCCGAGCCTTGACGAGTGAAGACTCTTAGTAAAAAAATAAAAATTATGTTTAATCTAATAAAAAAATGTATATATATATATATATATATATATATATATAATATTTTTTATTTATATAGACAAACATTACATAATCGCTACACTTAACATTCTAATATATTAGACACTTGGTTGACAAGAACCAAAAGTCTTCGTCAAGTTACGTAATAAAGCTTATGTTCCACTAAAGGCGTCTGGTTCTCAAATGGAAGAAATGAAATATAGATTTTTTTTATAAAAATAAAAGTTAAATTTAAACCGGAGCGGGTGGTAAGTTAAGTTAGATTTTAGGCTCCAAACACACTTAACAGGATAAAAAAAGAGGAATAAAAAGGAAAAGAAAAGAAAAGGAAAGGAAAAATAAAAAGA
>NC_136517.1:76954855-76969855 GCF_053919585.1 Euprymna scolopes | reverse complement strand
TGGGCTAGTTCAGCTGCCATCTTTTCAAAATGGAGGGAGAAAACGCATGAATGTTGTCATGAAATATGTAAGAAAAGGGACGTAACTCTATTTTGCATTTAAAAATATGCAAATAATTTTTTAGAGTTATTCCCCTTGTATAAAAGAAAACGTTTTTTGTTTTGTTTTTCTTTTTTGCTATATCGAGCATCGAGCGTATTAACATGTAAAATTTTTATTAATTTAAAAAAAATTTAATTTATTGTATTAAAAAATTAAAATAAGCAAAGTATAGCTATTTAATAAATGCAGAGGATATTTTTCAAGGAGAAAGTCGGCCTTGCTTTGAGTGGCGTCCAAAATTTTAGGGGCAACATTTAAAATCGTAATGTTTTAACATCTTAAAGAAAAAAAATAATCGAAAGTTATAAATATTTTCCTCCATGAAATTTGTTTATAAGGTACATAGTGATCGTTTTAATAATAATGTGAAAAAATAGTTTAATCTTAGGCCTCCATGCTGACATATTGCGGAGAGGAGGAGAAATGGTACAACAAAGTAACCCTTGGTACAAACGTAAATAAAAGATATAAGCTCAGGTGAAAAAAAAAATGAAGAGATCGACGGGTTAGCAGTTCCTTTTAAAATCGTATTATATTTAACATGTATTATGGTTTTAATGTAGAACACAATACATGTGTATATATATATATATGTATATATATAAAATTTATACCTAGGTATATATATGTATATTATCATATATACATATAATATATATATATAATTTATATATATATATATATGTGTGTGTGTATATTCTCACCTATACATATAATTTATATACATATATATATATATGTGTATATATATATATATATATATATATATATATATATATATAGATAGATAGATAGATAGATAGATAGATAGATAGATAGATAGATATGTTTATGTATTTGTGTCGCCTATATGCCTGCATAGAGTGATAAAAATGGAACAAACCAAGTTATGTGTTCATCAACGTTTCGTCTTTATTGCAAGACTTCATTCATTAAGAGGAAGTCTCGCAATAAAGACGAAACGTTGATGACCACATAACTTGGTTTGTTCTTTTTTTATCTCTCTATTTCGCTGGAATGCTATTTCCAATATTCTCATCATATGCCTATATATATATATATATATATATATATATATATATATATATATATATATATATATATATATAATGACGTTGAGTACGTTTCGGAATTAAAATCGATTTAGTATTGCACAATAATTGGGAAAAATGCGTTTTAATACGTTTTTTGTCTTGAGCAATACAAAAAAAAAAAACTTGTCGACATCGCCGTAAAACTCTATTTTGTGAAAACCACGCTTATTGTTACATATCTTATTTACACATTTCAAGCGTGTTTTCCCTTAGATTACAGGCGTTGTATTAAATAGATTTTAAGTCAAAATTGTTTCTCATATTATATTTCTAATAATGAGAGAAAAAAAAAAACATATTTTATAAAATTATCGCTTGTACACTATTTTGATCGTATAATGCTTACACTTCGAACTCATCATTTACAAAAAAAACAAAAAAAAAATTAAATCAATACAAACAAATAATATAATAATTCTGCAGTACTTTGCAGCAATTCTTTTATAATTCGGTGTAAACAGAGGCGGAAAGCCACCTATGTGTGACGTAATTTGCTTTGACTGTTTTACGTCATCAAGCTTTGCGGATTCTGCTATTAACCCCGCCAAGAAAAAAAAAAAAAATACTAGAAAAATGAAACAACCTCCCGGGCAACGCCAGGCAGGTAAAGCTATAAATAAATAAATAACAAGATCATTGTTAATTATTGTTTTGTTTTTCTTAATTACCTCCCTTTCAATTGTCAACATGGCGCAGAAGGAGAGAGAAAATATCATACGTAGTTATATAAAAAAATCTACTCGAACGTGTACTAAATCTAACCATGCATTGAAATAATCTTTTTAAAAAATTCGTTGGGGCAAAGGAGTGGGGTGGGGTGGGGACAATTTTATAGCAAATTTGTTTTTTTTTTTTTAATATGTATATAAAGGTATCGTTTTTGGTTTGGCATTCCGTTCTGTGCTGTTTTATTTTTTTTAAGATTACAAAAGACAGCATTTAATAATAAAAAAAAAAATGAGTCACTTTAATATTTTTTCAAAATGTTTAAAGTTCAATGATATGTTCGCGTCAATGGTTAAAAGAAGAAAAAAAACGTCATCTACATAAGAATTACAAGTAACCGCCACCAATACTTAATAATTATCCGGTGAAACTGAAGCCCTGCCCTGCACCATTTGCTAATCCACACACACACACACACACACATGAGATTATGCTTTTTAAAGCGATTACATGCAAACATCATCGACACCGGTTCTCTTTAAATCGCTGGTTAAGCGATGTTGAGCCTAGCTACTGCCAGATAAATTATTATTTGGGAATACCAAGCGCTGTATGTATGACGACAGCAGAAAGTTCTGTTATCAAGCACTTTGAAGAGCGCATGCACATGTTTTCGCGCGCGCATCCTAACAACCTGATAAAGGGGGGGGGGCGATAAAACAAAATTAAAAAATAAAAGAAATAAAACAATATTTTAGATTTAAGAGTAAGAGATCACTTTCACGTGTATATATTTACCATAAAATGACCATCTACTTCCGGACCATCAGTCAATAATGGTCACCACTTTCGATCTGTGCCTTAAAAATGTCACCTGATTCAGATGTGCGTGATCATTACCTAGTCATGGCCCGGAAGTGGGTAATCATTTTACGTTATATATATATATATATATATATATATATATATATATATATATATATATATAGTCATCCACATACAGTACTGTTTCGCTGTTTCACAGCTCATCAGTGCAGCTAGACAAGCAACTACCTCAAGCTAGGATCAAAATCCGATCGCCCAAACGACAGCCAGAGCTTCAAACCGTTATGCTATACGGCTGCTGCTATGCGGGCAGTGAGTTAACAATGTTCAAATACCTAAGCTCAATTTATTTACACAAAGAGCATCGATTCATACGCTAATGGTAATCTGTATATGGTACCTTTCATTTTTTTTTTAATGTTTACATGTAATTGCTTAAAAATCAATATTTAGGGTAGTGATAGCTGTTACATACAAATTGAACTTTGAATGATCACCCACTTTCAGGTCACAAGGCAGTATGTAGTGAACGTCTCTCCGTCTTGCTTTCAGCCGTCTTCCACCTCGAATACTTTATATCTTTCTATGTTTCCCTCCAGAATTGTCCTCCATCCTGATTGGCTAAAACCTCTGGTTGGATAGAGAGAAAAGAAGGAAGGAACGAACGAAATATCGGGAAAAAGAGAAATGGCGAGAGTATACTGTAATGGTAGTAGTAGTAGTAGTAGTAGTAGTAGTAGTAGTCTTGGCTTCACTACAAGTAAATGATCGCCAATCTACGATAAGGTCTTTAAAATTGTTACGTGCCCCGAAAGTGGGTCATCAATATCGCCTGGTGGTCCGTAAGTAGGTTATTATTTTACGGTAAATTTACACGTGTGAAAGTGATCCCTAACTCTACAGTTTAAAATATTGTTCTTTTTTTATGTCTTTATACTGTCTACCTTCTAGACTTTTTTACATGTAATCGCCTACTAACGTCGAAATTGGTTTTTTGTTAGAACAATGGGCACATGGTGGAAGGCTTTAATAATACCAGTTTTCTATATATAGTGAGCCACATTTTTAGGCGGCGCAATAATAATAATAATAATAATAATAATAATAATAATAATAATAATAATAATAATAATAATAATAATAAATGAAATCTGAGGTATGGTGAAAGAAATGAAGCAAAGTATGAATAATAACCATATAAAAAACGTATCTGCAAAAAATACAGAAAAACAATATAAAATTGAAAAAAATAGTTGTTTTTTTTTTAATTAAAAGATAAAAATTACACACAAGGGGAGGTAATGCAATACGTCATGGATGCCTTCATTTCTTATCGATTTCATGATGAATGATTAATCAGAGTTGTTTTTATCTAATTTCCTGATATATTGTTGCGTATTATCTACAACTTATTTTGAACTAAAATTGTCATTTTTGTCATATGCCTGAGTAAGAAACCGTCGCCATTTATATTAGATGACAGTAATTACTTCGAGATTCACGACAAATGGAGACGCCGGCGTGATTTTAACGCGCACCTTTCTGATTTCGAAAATGTTCCTATTTACTTTGTCTCCCCACGAAGGCAGATTTAGACAACAGGATCGTTTTTTAATGTGGAGAAAAAGAAAAAAAAATAGTTTCAGTCGTGAAGGATTTCTCCTCGACTAACCGAGAAGAAAAAATTGAAGTATAGCGTCAGAACAGATACTACACTTTGATTTCGAAAATGTTATTACTAAACTATATCCCCGGCATCATTCTTCGTTTTGCTCTGTTGCATTTTTTCTCTGTTAAAGAATATTTCAGATTTAACGTGGAATATGTCGTTCATATTGACACTATAATAATATAATAAAAATGACACTATAATAATAATAATAATAATAATAATAATAATAATAATAATAATAATAATAATAATAATAAAAATAACAATTTCTTCTACTCTAATAGTTTCTTCCCTCGGGATACATATATATATATATATATATATATATATATATATATATATATATATATATATATATGTGTATATATATCGATATATATATATATATTTATATATATATGCATATATATGTGTATATATATATATATATACTCTTCAGAACAAAATTATCTAACAATCAACTGGTATGGAAACCTGTGATTATAAGTTTTACAAAATATTATTGGCCGTAATATTCTATAATTACTATCCCATCTAAATAAAAATTGCTCGATATACAAGATAGAGCAAACAAATTAAAGTTTAGCCATTCAATAAATTTAAAAAATTATGACGTGAAATGGTTAAATTTCAAATCAAAATATTTTTTATTATTCTATGTAAGACACAGAATACATTTGAAATATTATAAATATTATAACTCCTTATCCTATAGGAGAAAATATTAGCAAATAGTTATAATGGTTTACACCTTATTTGCTTGTTTGCTATAGAATAAGGAATTATAATATTTTAAATGTATTCGTTGTCTTACATAGAAGAATAAAAATCTTTTGATTTGAAATTTAAACATTTCACGTCATAAATTTTTGAATTTATTGAATGACTAAAATTATATATATATATGTATATATATACATATATATATATATACTTTGAAATTCACTTGCTGTTTCTTTTTCACTAACTATACTAACTTGCAGAAGTTTAAATGTAATGTGAACAAACATCTCGCTGCTCAACTTCCTACAATCGCCGATAGACATAATCACAAGTAGTACGCCTTGTTTGATGCGAGAAAGAATAATAAAAATATATTTATCAATACGCCTTGTTTGATGCGAGAAAGAATAATAAAAATATATTTATCAATATGTGTATCATATTTCAATATTACAAAAAAGTATCCACTTTTTATTACATATCCATCCATTTATATTAAATGGTAGTTATTATTTCGAGATTCACGACAAATGGTGACTCCGACGTAATTAAACACGCAACCTTCTAATTTCGGAAATGTTATTGTTAAAATATATTCCCGACATTACTCTGCGTTTCACTCTGATCCATTCTCTCTCTGTTAAAGAATAACTCAGATTAAACGTGGAATATGTCGTTCATATTTTATACTGAATACAACCAGTAATCTGCATTGTTCCAAATTTTCATACTAGTCTATTCTAACTGTTATGGAGTGGACTGATCTACCCATTTCAGAAATAATGTACTCACCCAGACACATTTAATAGTTACATCTAACATGGGCAGCAATTCGTGGGAGCTATGCCTCCAGAATCATCGTGTGTATTTTTGTAACTTTTGTTTATACACATTTTGTAAATTAACACCCTTTCAGAGTTAAAACACTGGCGACGAGAAATTCGAGACTTGAATTGGAACAACATTGGCGACGAGGAATTAGAAAATTACATTGGCACAACGCAAACTATCAAATAATTTCGCAGATTTAAAACGATAGAAAATTTTTTAAAAATCATAAATATCTTAATAGAGTTCAAATATTGGTATCTTTACAGATGTACGTGCCAGTAGATGATCACACGCGATCAAAATACTATGATCTTCTCGACACATTTTTCTATTTCAACCGATGGTTGTAGTGACAAATAAAGAGATTTCTCAATCACCTTCATTTATGGATGACGTGTCATAGCAGGCTCCATTTTCAGTACTTCTCCGTCACTATTATTCAAGGGAACAACTTGAGCCTTCTCAAGTTAAAACTAATCGTAGCAGCGTTTCGTGGGAGTTCTCGCCCGAAAATCATGACGTATTAATATACTTTTGTTAATACAGTTTTTGTTAATTATATCACCGTGTTTGTTTTGATTATTACCGGCCTATAAGGCCACAACACTAGTGACGAGAGCTCCGAGACTTACATTATCATAACACTGGCGACGAGAGCTTCGACACTTACATTATCACAACAACGGTGACACGAGCTTCGAGACTTACATTGACACAAAACTATCAAATAATTACATAGATAATAAAGTTCATTATATTTTGAATATAGGCTTATAAACTTAGTAGTCAACACGATATTCTTTAGCTTTTAAGTTTAAAAAGAATAGTTTATCAAATGTTGAATCATATATTTAATGAATAACTTAAATCTAATTCCATTAACTATAACTTTCATTACATTCTTGATCTGATAATTCTGATATAATTTCTCTCTGGTAAAGAATACCCCAGATTAAAAATAACGAGTAATTTATTCATGGCTACAGCTTTAATATGGGTTTCCATGAAATAAATAGATTGTTAAAATATGGCGTGACCGCCTAGGGGAACGATATTGCTCCCCTAAAACCCTGAGTAAGGCCGGGTAAAAATGTTGAAAATGTCTGTTAAACGTTGATTGAATCCCGGACAACAGCGGATCACCAATAAAAAGGGATGAATTTATTATTTTTGTAAAGCAGACATATATTTTATTGTTTGAGAAATATGCCAGAATAATGTAGAATTAAATCATACATTCGTTTGGCCTGACGAACACCTGCTCAGACTTTCTGGCTTTCTGAGTGGGAAATGTGAAAGTGTTGACCTTTTAGAGCATGTGAATAGAAATTGAGTTTTGATCCCAGATTCGTAGGCTATGGAAGGTGCACGCACACATAATATTTGGGGATTCCCCAAAAGACGTGTTAAGTTCTGATTGGTCTGAGGAACAGCTCACCCCATCATATCCCCTCCAATATAAGCCGAAATTAGCAAATTGAAGCAGAATCTCGAGAGAAACACACGCTCCCAAGAACTGCCAACCCCTCTATCCATCCCGGTCGCCATCGCGGAGAACGAAGAATAAGATCGTGATGTTTCTGGTGTAATTGAACCGAACCATGTACATATGTAAAAAAACCTGTAATTTTCGTGAATTAACTTTTTAGTAGACTAGAACACTCTGAGTCTGTTTTCATTATGGCTTGCATGCGAAAATAATTGATTTTCAGCGGAAATCGACACGAAGCCTGCGACGCTGAGAATTTTTTAAGCGCTCATCGACCGTTGCAGTTTCAACAAGGTCAGAAGCGATCTGTTTGTTAAAAATGTTACTGATATAACTCAATTTGAATGATATAAAAAATCAATTTTACTAAGAAATAATTATATTGCGTATGGACATTTTCTAAAATCAATTTGATCAAACTCTCTTTCTGTATATTTAAGATCCAACATGGCAGAATATGCTCTATTTCAATCGCTAATTCATTTCAATAAAGATTAATTATAACATGCCTAATATTGTTCATTGGTGAAATTCACCGTGAACCATGCAACATATTTTCTTTTATGCTAAAAATTTTAATAGATTAAAGTGTTTTTTCTTCTGAATATAATATTATATTAGGTTGGTGCAAAAACAATGTTGTTTTTTATCAAATATTAAAAAAAACGACATTATTTTAGCACCAAGCTAATAGTATAAAATATATATAATAAAAATATTAAAAAAAACAAACATTATTTTTGCACCAACCTAATAATAAGAAACTATCTTTAATATTAAAAAATATTTCTTCTGAAATTATTCCGTATCTTAAATCTGATGCATTCTCTCTCTGTTAAAGAATATCGGATTGAATTTGGAATATTTTGCTCAGATGATAAATATAAAACAATATGTTATGTATATTTTACAATTACTATACGTATGATTTACATAGCTTAATTTTACTCTCTATATTTTCAATAGTTCAGTATATAGCTCATCGTTCTCTTCCCTATAGAATGTCAGTTCAATATAAGAATATAGTAGGTTTATGAATCTCTTCATTTCATATACAAACTATATATTTTTTTAAATAAATATTGAGTTGAAGATGTAATTAGTTTTGTTTTCTGAGATTTTGTCAGGAAATAATAAGTTGATCAGTTATTATTCTGCATATTAATTTTGATCCATTCTCTCTCTGTTAAAGAATTTCCCAAATTCAATATGGTAAACTACTCATTACGATTCTTCATCATGCAACCCCCCATATATATATATATATATGTGTGTGTGTGTGTGTGTGTGTGTGTGTGTGTGTGTGTGTGTGTGTGTGGGTGAAAGTGGCCACCAACTCTAAAGATTAAAATATTGATAAAAAAGTAAATACTTTCATTTTTTAATGGTTATATGATATTGCTTAAAAATCAATATTTAGGTTATGGATAACTTTACATAGAAATTGAACTTTGAATGATCACCCACTTTAAGGCCACAAGGCAGTAAATGATCGCCAATCTACGGAACGGGTTTTAAAATTGCTACATGCCCCGGAAGTGGGTCATCACTACCGCCTGGTAGTCCGTAAGTAGGTGATCATTTTACAGTAAATGTATATGTGTGAAACTCTGAAGTTAAACTATCTCTCTTTTCCTTTTTGTAAATATTGAGTGAAATGTGTAATTAGTTTTGTTTTCTAAGATTTTGAAGGAAATAGCAAGTTGATTAAACTAACAGATTATTCTACATATTAATTTTGATCCGTTCTCTCTCTGTTAAAGAATTTCCCAAATTCAATATGGCAGAATAATCATCATGATTTTTTATGCACACACACACACACACACACACACATATATATAGATTGCAAACTTTACTTTCATAATATATATATATATATATATATATATATATATATATATATATATATATATGCGATATTGACCACCAATTTTAAATATTGATTAAAAAAATAAATCCATTCATTGTTTTTAATGTTTACAATGTTTAATGCTTAAGAATTAATATTTAGGTTGGGAATAACTTTTGCATACAAATTGAACTTTGAATGATCGCCCACTTTCAAGCCACAAGGCAGTATATATATATATATATATATATATATATATATATATATATATATATATATATATATATATATTAAGTGAAAAATGTAATTAGTTTTGTTTTCTAAGATTTTGTAAGGAAATAACAAGTTGATTTAACTAACATTTTTTTGTTATTATTCTACATATTAATTTTGATCCATTCTCTCTCTGTTAAAGAATTTCTCAAATTCAATATGGTAAACTACTCATCACGATTCTTTATGAAAACACACACACATACATACACACACATATTAACGAACATATTAACACACACATATATATACACACACATATTAACGAACTTGAGACACTTTCCCATGTTATTTTTTTTTGTATGTATTTCCCTTTATGTTAAATTTATTTAACATAAATTATTCATTTTATTAGATTAAAGCATTTTCCGTCTGTGTTTCTTAATATTTGAAATATGGTTTTATACATAATTTCCTCGCTCTTTACATATATTTCATTTGCTGATGTCTAATTGAATTATAAAGTTTTTAAAACATATTCATTAAAAGAATCGTTCTGTGATTATTCCGCATATTTATTTTGGTCCTTTCTCTCTCTGTTAAAGAAGTTCACAAATCCAATATGGCGGAATACTTCGTTTGTAATCTTCATGTTTTATTTATATATATATAAATCTTGTAATATTCATAACACGATTGATAACAACGTATTCTTCTTAATGTTTAAAAATTATATTATGTGAAAGTATTCAAAATATATTTTTTAATTATTCTCGACATTATTCTGTGTTGCACATCTGATATATTCCCTCTCTATTGAAGAATATCAGATTAAACTTGAAATGTACCCTACATATTCGAAATACACCCTTACACATATGAAATATACTCTACAATTTTGAAATATACTCTACATTTATAAAATGTACTATACATATATGAAATGTACTATACATATATAAAATGTACTCTACATATATAAAATATACTCTACATATATGAAATATACTATACATATTTAAAATGTACTATACATTTATAAAATGTATTATGCATATATGAAATATACTCTACAAATTTAAAATATACTTTACATTTATAAAAGGTACTCTACATATATGAAATGTACCATACTTATATGAAATATACTTTACATATATGTATTATACATATATGAAATATGCTATACATATATATAAGTATACCCTATATATATGAAATATACTCTACATATATGAAATATACTCTACATATATGAAATATACCCTACATATATGAAATATACCCTACATATACATATATGAAATGCACTATACATATATGAAATGTACTATACATATATGAAATATACTCTACATATATGAAATATACTATATATATATATATATATATATATATATATATATATGAAATATACTATACATATATAAAATGTACTCTACATATATGAAATATCCTATACATATATGAAATATACTATGCATATATAAAATGTACTCTACATATGTGAAATATACTCTACATATATGAAATGCACTATATATATATATATATGAAATATACTATACATATATGAAATATACTATACATATATTAAATATACTCTGCATATATGAAATATACGATACATATATGAAATATACTATACATATATGAAATATACTCTACATATATGAAATATACTCTACATGTATGAAATGTATTATACATATATGGAATATATTATATGGATATGGAATTTACTTTCCGTATATTTAATGGTTACAAATTATTTCGTATGTCTGTTTTATATAGCTTAATTATAAAGTCTATATCTAAAACTTATCGAATTTTTTAATATAACTCACCATGAATGACAATACATATTTTCTTTGCTAATAATTTTTATCGTTATGTTTTAAAGTAGTTTATCCCCTCATAACATTTTATGTGAACATATGAAACATTATATCTATCTATCTATCTATCTATATATATATATATATATATATATATATATATATATATATATATATATATATATATATATATAATTAAAGTTACAAAGTTCAATTTTATATTTATATTGGAAACATGTCGCGGTAATAGAAAGTTTAATATGCCAGATTGAGCAATGGAAAAACAATTGTATTTATTATAAATCCTTATTTTAAAGCATTTAATAAATATTGTAATATATCCAGTTTTTATTTTTGTCATCAATTGTCTTTGTTTATATATATATATATATATATATATATATATATATATATATATATATATATATATAAATATATATATAAAAACATACGCATTATTTAATGAAAATTTAAAGCGATAAAAAAAGAAAACCGGCAAAACATACAAAAATACAAAGACATACGCGCAGACTTACATAGATACACGCATATCGGAAACAATGTGTCGTCTATGCCATATATAGATCCAATATGGCGAAATAATTTCTTGAAATGAACACATACTTCAACTTCCAACAGAACCAGATTTAAATCAACCAGTACTTTTTTCAAAGGGGTCGTTTCAAATTCACCGATAGATTTAACCAGGGATCTTTAAATTCGATTTATATTTAGTTCATGAGTAACTGATGATCTGAATTTAACGGCCATTTAAATCGTTAAAGTTCAATCCACGTCAATGATACTATGGTACGTCTCTGAAATATGTAACATTATAGTTAAATAAATAATTGATGTTTATATATATATATATATATATATATATATATATATATATATATATATATATATATATATATATATATAATGAATGTGTTTCGCATAAAGATTCATAATTAACAGACTGATACATAAAAGATATTGGTACATATAAGACAAAATACGTACCTAAGTAATACTATAGGTTTTAACAAAATATCTTATACAGATACACGACCACACCAAAGTGTAGACGATCAGACTCCCTTCCGACAATCATCTCGAACAAAAAAAAGCAATCGGTATTAAACATAATTATCTCCCTTTGTCAAACTACTACGCAAAGCCATAAAAATGGACTGTTACCATAAGCTACATCCTGCACCAAAAAAGGCACATCTTAAACCGGCGTACGTAAGCACAAACAGGATGCCGGAAAAACACTGAACTGCTGGTAACAGTATTCAAACTTCTTGCGAAGAAGAACGCCGGCGTATTGTGCCGGCATACGTCTGGGGCCCTGTTTCCAACACAGCCTGCAGCCAATGAAAACATTTCCACAGTTTTATTGATTTGAGTGTATTATTATTTTGTTTTTGTCCCACTGACGTAACAAAGGGTTTAGTTTATAAGATCTTTTTGTTGTTGTTGTTGTTGTTGTTTCTTTAGCTTGTTCCGATTGATAAATTAAAATGAAAGTAAAAATAAAAAACAGTGAATTGGGTTAAAATAGGTTTCACGTGGTGCTTCAAATGAACTATACATATACAAACAGAAATACTTTAAAATAATCCTTAAATTTGATAATTCGCTTAAGTATAGGCTTCATATCCTAAACAATTCATCACCTTCTGTATAACGCCCTAAATGATTCGGGTTGACGATAGCTAAGTGTTTAACGACGTGGACTGCAAACTGGGTGAAACAAGTTCAAACCCAAATCGTTCCACAGAAACATTTTTATCAAACCCACACTTGACCTTGTGTCTGACCTCACCTGAAGAACACATAAATAAAATAAACGAATAAATAATACAAGTATTATTTTTTATGCAAAAATTCTTCTTAAATTAAAATATTTGAACGTATAAAATAAGAAAATCTTTTTTTTAATTAAATATATCTTAAAATTTTTAATTTTTAAACATTTTTCGACATCTTCTTAAATTAAAATATTTGAACGTATAAAATAAGAAAATCTTTTTTTTAATTAAATATATCTTTAAATTTTTAATTTTTAAACATTTTTCGACATCTTCTTAAATTAAAATATTTGAACGTATAAAATAAGAAAATCTTTTTTTTAATTAAATATATCTTTAAATTTTTAATTTCTAAACATTTTTCGACATCTTCTTAAATTAAAATATTTGAACGTATAAAATAAGAAAATCTTTTTTTTAATTAAATATATCTTAAAATTTTTAATTTTTAAACATTTTTCGACATCTTCTTAAATTAAAATATTTGAACGTATAAAATAAGAAAATCTTTTTTTTAATTAAATATATCTTAAAATTTTTAATTTTTAAACATTTTTCGACATCTTCTTAAATTAAAATATTTGAACGTATAAAATAAGAAAATCTTTTTTTTAATTAAATATATCTTTAAATTTTTAATTTCTAAACATTTTTCGACATCTTCTTAAATTAAAATATTTGAACGTATAAAATAAGAAAATCTTTTTTTTAATTAAATATATCTTTAAATTTTTAATTTCTAAACATTTTTCGACATCATTTTTTGTATTCAACCTGATTAAATGTCTCTCTGTTAAAGAATATCAAATTGAAACTTTGAATATCTCGTTCATAAAATTAACAATAAAACATGTTTCAAGATGTGGCTATTATAAGTTCGTTTTTACAAAGATTAATTATGGGGGATTATATTTCATAGGCTTTCGATAAAAATTAGATTTGTGAAAAAATACTGTCATATTTTATCAGATATATATACGTAAAAAAAAACGACATTATTTTAGCACTAACCTAATATTATGAATGCTAAAAATTATTTTACTTGCTATACTAAAGAATTTTATGAAATTGAGATATTTTATCGAACTTTTTAAGAAAAACTTTGAATTATGTAGAAATATTTTTCAATATTTTTCGCATATTAAATCTGATAAATTCTTTCTCTGTTGAAAATATCTAATTAAACTTACAATATATCATCAATCAAATTTATATTAAAAATATTTTATAAGTATACTATAATTGTGTATATTTTATATAGAATAATTATAGGGCTTATATTCTAAATACCTCGTAGTCATTATATGACTCATGCGTGGATGATACGATGCATTCTTCTCTATGCTAAAATATCTGGTTTAAAGTCTTTTTTCGTACGTAATAAGAAAATATTTTTAATATTAAAAATATTGCTCAACATTTTTCCGTGACTTAATTTTGATAATTCTCTCTCTGTTAAAGAATATCGAATCAAACAGGGAATATATTGTCAATGAAATTAATATTAAAAATTTCTATATAATTATTCTCTTATTACCTATGTTTTTTATAGCTTAATATAATCTTTTATATAAAAGGCAAAATGTGTGTGTGTGTTTGTATGTTTGCCAAAAACGTCCGACAGACGCGTTGGAACGTTACAAATTCAGTATCGTTTTAAAGCTTGGTCTCTCAGACGACACATATCGAAAAATCGGCCCAAAACATTAATTTCTTCACCCTCAACTCGGCAGTTCTTGTTTTTTTTTTTTTTTTTTTTTTTTTTTTTTTTCACAAGGAGGGGTTGCCTTTTTCGTTGACATTCTCGCAAGTCATTGTCTCCTTTCGATTAACTGCCCTTGATTCTAACACTCGCAACTTCCGGTTTCGTGATGGATGCATCAGCTAAGACGT
>NC_136517.1:76944855-76947355 GCF_053919585.1 Euprymna scolopes | reverse complement strand
ATAAAACACACTAGTGTTTGTAGACATAAAAATAATTATATATATATATATATATATATATATATATATATATTTATATATGAGAGAGAGAGATTTAAATAAGAATTGAATACCAAGATTAATGCACGTTTTAAATAAAATAGAATACTTTGTTTTTTTTTTTAATCTAAAACTTTTGATATTTAAAAAAAATATATCTTCTACAGAGGAAAACTTTTTCTTTTTTCTATTCTTCATTTTGCTAGTATTAATTAGGGGGGGTGAGTTTTTCGTTTAAGACAGAAAATGTCAGGAGAGATACAAGTCAAGTCTGGGCAATGTGCTTTGCACATGTTTAAATAAAGAAATGTTCACATCATAGCAGAAGAGCTTGCTATACAATCGTTTCAGCCAAAGCACTCGGTCATATTTTTACATGCCAATGACATTTTTTCACAAATGTACACTTATATATTTACATCCAAACGAACTATATCAAACGTACATACACTATATACGTAGACGTTAAAACCTAGATTAACATAGATACTGCCAATATACACATCCATAAATTAATACACATGCATAATTCCTTCGCCGTTTTGAACCTAGACACTCTCAAATATACATAGACGCATATATACCTATATCACAAATATACATACGAAAACATATATAAGCCAGCTTATGCAAACACATTAGCACATTTGTCATTTATACATACATTTATATAGATATAAATACAACAAATGTATACGCATGTGTGTAGATATGGATATGCATATATATATATATATATATATATATATATATATATATATATATATATATATATATATAAGCTTATTTAATAGTGAGATTTAATTTGCACGTCTAAAGTCTAAAGTAAATAAGTTCTTGATGAGCCGTTCCATATAAGTTATTAAATTTACCAAATTTTCATTACTAATGATTACTATATTGACCAATTTCTAACTATATTGACTAATTTCTTTAACCCTTATCCTTGAGTGGCCTCTGGGCCTTGATAATGTGGTGATGCCTTTGTAAAAAAAAAAAAAAAAAAAAAAAAAATCACGTATATGCATCAACAAATAAAATCTTATATCATATATATTGCGTATATAGACGCATACAGATTATCTCCCTTGATTAAGAAGTTTTCACAATCTAACTGA
The DNA here is from genome assembly GCF_053919585.1 of Euprymna scolopes. Classification (NCBI taxonomy): domain Eukaryota; kingdom Metazoa; phylum Mollusca; class Cephalopoda; order Sepiida; family Sepiolidae; genus Euprymna; species Euprymna scolopes. The sequence continues at coordinate 76,946,198 of NC_136517.1, read as the reverse complement.
ATAATTATATAGTCTTGCGTTGTCCTCTTTATTATATAACAAATAGTATTGTAAACAAAATGCCGTGTTTAATAGAAGTGAATTAATAAATTTTATTAATGCATTAAAAATGTCGAATATTTATAAGTTTCTTTCATGAACTGTTCGAACACTAATGTGAAACGTTATTGAAAAGACTTTACTTAATATATACTTCACATATGGGGATACAAGGAAAGTCGTTACCTTATATTGATTATCTCCCTTGGTTTAGAATTTTAACAGCCGTCACCGTTCTCTACACTCCTATATTACCGTTATCACTTTATTCATTACATTGCTGCGAAAGTAGACGGCCATTGATATAAATTTTATTTATTTAAATTTAAAAATATATGCGTTTTGACGTCTTGACTCTGGCAGTCATGTCGACAATAAAAAGCGCAAATAAAACACACGTCTTCAATTTGAACGTGAATCCAGTGACCGCGCATGCGTGCTTTGGCGTAATTCAAACATTCGGGCATTTTGTTTAATAGATTTGTGTAGTTTAAGGTTTGTTGCTATGCGATCTAATATAGATTGTAGGAACAGAATAATAAGCTTTTGTATAAAATAAATAAATAAATACAATTAATACAATAATAAATAAAATACACATTTCGTTGTTCATCAAAGACACGTGGACCGATGCGAAAAGCTATGATGGACGAAGCGCCAATAAAATGTCCTTCAGTACCTCTGCTTCAATCGTGTCTTTGATTCAACAATTTTTGTGCGGAGGAACCATTTTGGAGGATCTCTTTCAGCTACACGAGAGAGACCAATGTATTAATGGTAGGATCAACAATTCTACTAATCCTGTCCTAAAGGATTTAGATAATAAGCCTGTCGTCTTTATTCTGTTATTTTTTTGTTTATTTTTTATTTTTATAGAAAGGTTGTTCCGACGTCATTTTATGTTAAAATCTCTAATTTGGTTCCTCCTGCGATAAATTACAGATGGGCTAAGAATCCACACATTTTTGTTTTCCATGGTTTGATTTTCGAAAGGGAGGTCAGGTCGCCTTTTTAGTGTGTGAAAAATTAGAAAACTTAAGAGTCAAGAAAGAAGAACCAAAAGAAAGCGATGATGATAATACATTATGAACAGATAAAAATAAACATTATATATATATATATATATATATATATATATATATATATATATATATATATATATATATAGTTTATTTATACAAGCATATGTTAGTACTAATAAAACATTATTGTAAATAAATAGAGCTATTTATTATTGAGCGCTGGCATATAAAACAAGATATTTTCCCTGTAGACACACACACACACACACACACACACACACA